>NC_084742.1:36119572-36209572 GCF_033978785.1 Entelurus aequoreus | reverse complement strand
TCTCTGACCGTTCATGAGTGACTATATCCATTCGGCCACCGTGTTATGGGTTATAGATAAACCTTTGGATAACGGAGACATGGGAAGCACGGTGGAACAGGGGTTAGTGCATGTGCCTCACAATACGAAGGTCCTGAGCAGTCCTGGGTTCAATCCCGGGCTCGGGATCTTTCTGTGTGGAGTTTGCATGTTCTCCCCGTGACTGAGTGGGTTCTCTCCGGGTACTCTGGCTTCCTCCCACCGCCAAAAACATGCACCTGGGGATAGGTTGATTGGCAACACTAAATTGGCCCTAGTGTGTGAATGTTGTCTGTCATCTGTGTTGGCCCTGGGATGAGGTGGCGACTTGTCCAGGGTGTACCCGGCCTTCCGCCCGAATGCAGCTGAGATAGGCTCAAGCACCACCCGCGGCCCCAAAAAGGGACAAGCGGTAGAAAATGGATGGATGGATAACGGAGACATATATAATAGTCTTCTTTTCAGGTGAGAGGACGCTAAAGGCAGTGCCTTTAAGGCACGCCCCCAATATTGTTTGTCCGGCTGGAAATTTTGGACATTACTACCGGTACTTGCCGTAGTTTTGAAGCAATACATGATGGGAATCCGGATGTTGTGTGTCAGTGTATTAACGTGCCGGCTGGAATAAACACATGCTGAGAAATAGCTCCGTGCCTGCCTACTTTATGGGTTATAGATAAACCTATGGATAACGGAGACATATATAATAGTCTCCTTTTCAGGTGAGAGACGACGCTAAAGGCAGTGCCATTAAGGCACGCCCCCAATATAGTTGTCCAGCTAAAAATCGGGAGAATGGTTGTCCCGGGAGATTTTCGGGAGAGGCACTGAAATTTGGGAGTCTCCCGGAAAATTTGGGAGGGTTGGCAAGAATGCCCTAAGCTTCAATGCCTTTTATTAGCGGCACTCGCCTTTTGTTTATTTTTGGTTTAAGTGTTATATACCTTTTTATCTACACGCTGCCTCCCGCATATTGTGATCACGACAAACCATGTTCCCGACATCTACAAATTAATTAGCTACATGCTGCCACCTACTGATATGGAAGAGTATTACACGGTTACTCTGCCGAGCTCTATACACTCAACGGCACATTTGCTGATTTTAATTAGTGGTTTGCAAAAAATATTTTTAACCCAAATAGGTAAAATGTGATAATCTCGTACGGCACACCAGATTGTATCTCACGGCACAGTGGTTGAAAAACACTGGTCTGGAAGAGCGGAAGCTGCAACTTTGCATTTCCATCCCATTTCACCTCCTCTAGGGTCATTTAGTTTATAAAATGTAGTCCTCCTGGTCCTACCCTTCTTTGACCTTTTCAAAGTTTGAGCTGGCCTCCAAGGTTAGTGAAAGAACATAAGCATACATCTCACATTTCCACACGTCGTTTCACAAAGAACCCAATTTTGGCATGTAACGAAGAAAGATAAACATGAAGGCCGAGGGAATTTAATTGGACGTTCAAAGTGTTGAAACAGCGCAGAATAATATCGGTGTGGTCAGGTTGGAGTAAAAAATAAAGACAGACAGCAAATTAAAATCTGTTAAATAATTTAGTAGGACAAACAATTTGACATAAATTAGATGTGAAATGATTCTCTTTGTGTAGGTTAATTCCCCTGCAATGTCATCGTTACGGAGTGTCTTCTCACACTCTACGCATCCCTCGCCCCCGGCCTTGGACGCAAAAGGAGGGGGCAGCAGGAGAATCCATCAAGCCCGGCTTCAGAGCGCTCTGTCTAGGCTCGTCTGACAGCCACAGGGCAGGCACCAAGCTCCCCAACGTTATCTCTCCTGACGTCCTACATTCTTCCCGTCCTGAATAATATCTGCATCCAAATCCTCTGCTTGGTGGACAAGGAGGAGGAGGCCGCAACAACAAAATGGAGCAGATGTGATATATTCAGAGTCTTACATCTGTCTGGTTCCAACATGTAATTGGAGGATGAGTCATTGTTCTTTTTTTTCCACTTGCAGAATATGGCCCTGATCCTACAAACAAAAAGCATTGTTCTGTGTGCAAAAAGCTGCATGGACGGTGTCTTTCCTCCATTGGGCTCAGTTGAAGAGGATGGAGTCCGGGTCTCTGTTGGCTATCTGTGCCATGTGTTTGAGTATGTCCTTTTTGGTGATAATACCCAAAAGCTTCCTAATGACACAGCAACAGGGGAGAAGAGAGAAGTAGTGAGGTGAGCGCACACCAATAACAGCTGCTCGCTGCTTCCCCGTGCCAAATATCAATATTAGTATCTTTATTGAATCACTACAGGCATGATGAGATTGAAATCTTTCAGTTATCATCTATGTTTATTTTCACAACAATCTTTTTTGTTGTTCATATTACATTGTTGATATTGTTTGTAATTTTTTGTTTGTATGTGTACAACCAGACACAGAGGTGCATCCCAAAAAATTTGAATATAGCGCAAAAGGTATAAATTCTCAGGAGTTCAATTCAGACAAAAAGACCAATTCAAGACTCAGTCAGCTTTTGTAGGTAATGCTGACTAGAGTGTGAATCTTCTTATTTGGTTTACAATGTTGAACTTGAAAAATATATATATATTTAAATTGTTGTTGTTTTTTTAGATGTACATTATAATGTTTAATGTAATTAAAAAATACATATATTTCTTGAAATATTTCACTGTGTATAGACTCTAGAGAATATACGTTTCAGTTCTTCCTTGGACAAAGAAGGATGTTATTATTGACTTATTTTGCACTATTGACTTTATTTTGCTCCAAGAATTTCATATAATGTCAAATGAAAAAATAATTATTGTTGTGATAAATATTGTTCAGAAATAAGTGTATTGACTGTTTTTTTTCTTGCACATCTTAGTCCTGTGTTTTATTCTGAATATAATTATGATCAGCAAATCAGAGGCAAAATCATTCAAGGATTTTTAAGAATTTAAAGTAAAAAAGTATTGGTAGCTGTATCAGTATCCGCAATCCTGGCATTGCATCTTACTTTCTATCGCATCAATACCACAATGTCCAGTATTGCCCACCGCTATTAAATTGTGTAAGTGGAAACATGCATCATTAAGTGTGTTCAAAATGATAACCGAGGTCAAAAGTGCTTATTTCTCCCTAAAATACCTTTTTTTTCCATCAGAAACCTTCTGTTAGACCAATTTGCTTATCATAAAAGGGGTTTATTACGCAAAACAAACTATTCTTACCTGTTGGCACCTGTTTTTTTGCATTTAGGGTCCTCGTAATTCCCAAAAATGTTAAATCAAACCATGGAGTCATGGCAGAGATATTTATAAAACAATCTTGCCTCCTTCTTCACTTCCTCCAGACGAGCCATTTGGAATAAAATAGTTAGTGACGTATTTATCGCTAGTGACTTCAGTGGATATCTCCATATATGGTTAAGTTTTATCCGAAGAGCTTTGCGTGAGTCCACCATTGTAGTCCGACGCTGTTTGTTATTTTGCTCTATCCTCTTGTCGTGGGGCAGACTGACTTGTACATGCACATGCATCCTCCGCTGTTTTCATTTGTAATACAAAGTAGGGCTGGACGATTATGGCAAAAATAATATTCAGTTATTTTGATTGATATTGTAATTAGGATTAATAACAGTAGTATTCATTAATTTGTATTATAATTGATTATACCACCAAAATTTTACTTTAAATCAAATTAAATTTTTTTAAAAAAAAGGATATAAATTAGTAATGAATAAATCACAACAAGTATAATAGTAACAATAAATTCAAATAGCAAATATAAAAAAATATATACCGTAACATTTAGTTTTTCCGTTTTAATTGTTTTTAGTTGGGTTTTTTTACCTTATACACTTATTTTACCACTATAGTGTGTGGTTTTTGTGAATGTTTTTATTTTTATTAAATGTTTAAATGCAAAAATCCTCACATTTAGTGAGGCAATACATCGCTAAACAATTTTGACCAATATTTTAGGTCAAAGCATATTTGTGTAAATATAACAATAAGTGCTAAGTACATTATGTTTTTGTAAGGTACTTTTTTGAAACAATTATTTTGTCAGTCAAACCAGATGTTGCGCACCAGGCTATTATTGTGAATGGGGGAAGTGTGCTATGCTGTTGTTCTCAGCTTGATGAGTAAAGAAAGGACTTCAGGCGGTTTATTAAAAAAAAAAAAAAATAGAAAAAAAGAGCGACTTTTAAGTTGCAGCTGCAGATGATGTCCTCCAATTTTGTCCATATGTTAACAACACAAGCAGATAAGATGTGTTGTGTGTGTATGGCTTGTTCTTACTAGCTTTAACTTGGTAGTGTAGCTGCTGTTTCAAGTGACTGTATCGACATTGTTTAGTTCAGGACGTGTTTCGGGGATGAATGAGCGGTCAAGACAAATTATTTTCTCAAACAAATGTTCCTTTTCCTCACAATGACAACATTTCAGTCACATTTATGTCAATTTCACTGATGTTATTTTGTATTTATCAGCGGATTCCATTTTGTTGGCCAATTATGTGACTGTGTCCGTGGTTACGTCAACGCGGGAAAAATATGCCTTCCTTTTTTTTTTAGTTTAGTGATTATTGATAAGGCAATATAGTGATGTGTCAAATAAACAGTAGTTACCATGATGACATCCTAAACTTCGAGGAGACATTGTAATTTTTTCTCTAATGCGCACTCATCCGTTTCACCGTATTTTCCGCCCGAATGCAGCTGAGATAGGCTCCAGCACCCCCCGCTACCCCAAAAAGGGACAAGCGGTAGAAAATGGATGGATGGAAGCTCCGGAATTTGCATGCACATAGCGTGGCCCATTAATCATTTTTTTCTATGATTATATTTTCATTATCGTGAGGAGCCATAATCGGAATCAAAATTCGACTAATTGTCGAGCCCTAATACGAAGTAACGCAAAGTTGAAAGTCGAGCTTATATCTGTCAGTAGACTCGATATGAAAGCGCTAAAAATTACAACATGGCTGACAGGGCGGAGACACAGTCGAAGTGGAGGCACGTAAATAAGACCGCACACGAAACGGCACATCCTAAAGAGACAGTCAGAAAGCGGTTTGAAAATGGTCTGTAAAACATAATCTACGCAAAATTCTGACAAAAAACCACCTACATGTTATGTAGACCACAGGGAAGGTTTTTTTTAAATGTAGAAAAAAAAATCTGAATATGGCCCCTTTAAGTAATATGTATACTGAAAGCTAAGCTATATTACTTAAGATAAATAGCCGACTTGAATTAATTAAATGTAGGTCTAATATAGAAAGTGCTTGGTAAGAAAAATAAATATTAAAAAACCTTTTCCGATGTAATCTAGAAAAAATTTGGTGTTATTAGATACATTCATATATTTTCGCTCGATGTAAAACACATGGTTTTGTCTTGCTAGTGTTTAAATGCAGACAAAGAAAGTTCTTCTGGAGGATTTGGGTGACTGCTTTTTCAGTATTTCTCTACACAGTGCTATTGCAACAACGAGCACCCTAGCTATGGCTGGATGATTATGAAGGCTAAGGCCCTCATTTCTCAATACTAAATGTTGCTGGTTCTCATCATGTCGTCACACAAGGTTAACTTTGATTGGGCCAACTCGGCTCGGGTTCACGCTTGCGTGTCTGCTTTGTGTGTCTGTCCTCACCCGTTGTGCGTGACCAGGCACTGACGCAAACCCAGCTTGCGAAAGATGTCCACTGTGATGTCCATGGGCGTGTGGTCGGTGACTGTGAAGGGACTCAGGTCCATGATGCCTCTGAGGCGAAGGTGGGGCACGGCGTCGGGCGCCTGACTCGGGCCGTGCTTAGTGAAAACCACCTGGGAGGCGCTGACCACGCCCTCTTGCCGCTGGCGGGCATTGTCTGGATGAGAGGAAGAGGAGGCGTCCTTAGTGTCTTACTTTGCCAACATGGACACACACAAACACACACCAATTGATATGAGTAGATCTCTTCTGAGCACAAATCCTACGAGCCTCTGAGACTCCTTGGAGATGACCACAGGAAAGCCGCTATATTGTGTGCTCTCCACCAGCGCCTGCACAAATGCAAGCACACAAACAATGTAAATGCTCCAATTACCGCCTCAATTCAGTTAAGTCTCCAGGTAGGTCGTCAGGTGAGTGGCCTATGAAAACAAATTACCACCAGGTTCTTTAATTAGAGCCAGGTATAAAAACACTGTCATTAATAGCTGATGTACAGTTTAAGTGGTCAGCATCCAGCAGCTTAATCTAACTCTGAATTTGTTTTAAAATGTTCCTACTCAGCTGTTGGTGTGAAAGTTGTGCATGTTACAGTCGTTGTATTGTAGTTTACAAGAAGTCATCAGCGCTAATAATGCTGACTGAGCAGCTTGGCCCTCACTGCTACTACATGAGTGGTTCTGCTGCTTCTGTCTTGTGCAATATGCTTGTTGATGAATTAACATGTGGTCAAAGAAAGCTATGTTGACCTTTCCACTTGATCATGCCCTGCAAATCATTATTTTGTGCTTAATTTTTACTTGATGTATAATGAGTTTTCAATACACTCTCTCCAATTAATGCTTGCTTCCAACCAACACCCCATCGTCTTTGTGGTAAATAAACACACTGGCTATTTTACTGCCTTAAAATAAATTATTTGTAATACGTTATATGTGTGAAAACAATTTGAGAGCCATGTTTACCTATATTTTACAAATGTTCACCTACTCTGGTTAAACATCAGTTTTAAACCCAATGAGGCACGACAACATCTACAGTAAATGAATAGATATTTGTATTTGTAGTATGTAAAGCATAAAACAATTCAGTACCTCCACTTCCCCCAGAGTCATACCCTTCTGTGTGAGCACAGAGAGGCTGGGGTCTGACCTCCTGGGCCTCATCACATCCACGGCCAGGCTGCTGTGCTCAAACCCCTCTTTTGGCTCCAGGAAGGGGTAGCCATTGAGGCGGATATGCGCCTGCATCACACAAACACACACAGTTTTGCTTTGTGGGGGTCATTTTGCACACGCACAAGTCTTACCTCGTAGATTCCCTCCCGTCCAAAAGCATCTGCGACCCATTTGCTGGTCATAGTAGCAGCCATAAGAGGCACAATGTACTCCAGGCCACCTGTCAGTTCGAACATCATGACAACCAGCGATACGGTCATGCGTGTCACACCACCTGTGGACACGGGGCCAGGGGTTAGAATGCACCTGATCTTTAAGATGTTTTTCATAACTGAATCTTGACTGGTTAGACAGTTGTCAGTTCTTAATACATTCAGATAGGATGAAAAATGAAGCCAAAAAGGTTGAAAACTCAAGCTCCATTCCATGTTTCTAATAGCAGTTTGTGTCTGTGTGTTTGTTAAGGTGAGGGCCAAGTGGGACAGATTTCTCGTTAGTGTAACTTCAAAAATGAGATTATTACATGCACCACAAACGGGTCCCTGGAGTTCAGCACAGCCAAGAAACCATTCTCGTGAAGACATCCACATATCGCATCAGTGGAGGACTCCAGATAAGTTTGTAAGCATTCGTCAAAGATGTCAAAACTATCCAAACTATCCTTTGTCAGCAAATTTTTTTTATGTCCAAAAAAAAAGTAGGCAGTGTGTTGCCATGCTTGCAAACTGCATGCTTCTGGCAGGCTTTCTACATCGGAAGAGAAGACGCAGCGCCCTCTAGTGACCAGAGAAGGGAATTTAATTAAATACTCAGTTTGTAACCGTGAGAACTAGGGATGTCCGATATCGGCCTGTCAATATTATCGGGCAATAAATGCTTTAAAATGTAATATCGGAAATTATCTGTATCGGTTTTTATTATCAGTATTGGTTGTTTTTTTGTTTTTTATTTTTATTAAATCAACATAAAAAACACAAGATACACTTACAATTAGTGCACCAACCCAAAAAAACCTCCCTCCCCCATTCACACTCATTCACACAAAAGGGTTGTTTCTTTCTGTTATTAATATACTGGTTCCTACATTATATATCAATATCTATCAATACAGTCTGCAAGGGATACAGTCCGTAAGCACACATGATTGTGCGTGCTGCTCGTCCACTAATAGTACTAACCTTTAACAGTTAATTTTACTCATTTTCATTAATTACTGGTTTCTATGTAACTGTTTTTATATTGTTTTACTTTCTTTTTTATTCAAGAAAATGTTTTTAATTTATTCATCTTATTTTATTTTATTTTATTTTTTAAAAAGGACATTCTCTTCACCATACCTGGTTGTCCAAATTAGGCATAATAATGTGTTAATTCCACGACTGTATATATCGGTATCTGTAATTAAGAGTTGGACAATATCGGAATATTGAAAATCGGCAAAAAAGCCATTATCGGACATCCCTAGTGAGAACCTTCTACTTCTGGTGTGCAGTTAGATTTTGCACACATGTCTGTTTTCTCCAAACCACAAATTAATATGAGAAATCACCACCACATCCAGACATTTGTCCATTGATTAGTAACAACAGTTTAAGTGAGTGGAAACAATGAGATGAGAACATTTTAGTGTCCTCCAAGTGATGAATAGAAGAAGAGGAAACTAAAATTGGAAATAAATAACTTAGAACCAACTCGATGAAGTCATTAAGTAAGTCGTCTCTCACCGAGGCAGCCAGCGGCGCCCACCATGGCATAGAGCCCGGGGGTGATGCAATCGGCGCCCGGCGTGCACCAGCCTTTGAAGATGAACCAGTCGTGGTTGTAGTAGGCCAACTGCTCCATGCCGACGCCCAGTAGCCTTCCCGCTATGGCACCCACCGCCATGCTGGGGATGAAAAGCCCAGATGGGACCTGGATTGGACGCACACACATTGACACTGTTATCTTTTTTGCTATGGACTTTTTTATCTTGAGAGCAATTAATTTGGCCTTTTTCCCCCTTGATTTGCTAGTGCAATGTTTTTCAACCACTATTGTGCCGCGAGATACAGTCTGGTGTGCTGTGGGAAATTATCTAATTTCACCTATTTGGGTTAAAAATATTTTTTGCAAACCAGTAATTATAGTCTGCAAATTATGTGTTGTTGTTGAGTGTCGGTGCTGTCTAGAGCTCGGCAGAGTAACCTGTAATACTCTTCCATATCAGTAGGTGGAAGCTAATTGCTTTGTAGATGTCGGAAACAGCGGGAGGCAGTGTGCAGGTAAAAAGGTATCTAATGCTTAAAAATAAACAAAAGGTGAGTGCCCCTAAGAAAAGGCATTGAAGCTTAGGGTTGGCTATGCAAAACGAACCTAAAACTGACCAGGCTACAAAATAAACAAAAACAATGCTGGACGACAGCAAAGACATACAGGGTGTGGAGCACAGACGGCGTCCACAAAGTACATCCGTACATGACATGACAATCAACAATGTCCAGACAAAGAAGGGTAAAACGACTGAAATATTATTGATTGCTAAAACAAAGTAGATGTGGGAAATATCGCTCAAAGGAAGACATGAAACTGCAACAGGAAAATACCAAAAAAACAGAAAAAGCCACCAAAATTAGGAACGCAGGGCAAGAACTAAAACACTGCACACAGGAAAACAGCATAAAACTCAAAATAATTCACAGCGTGATGTGACAGGTCGGGACAGTAGACCTACTCTGCGACAAGAGCTATAGTGATGCATGATTGGTTATGGTTTAAATTCATATCCAACAACTGCGACAACTTTTTACTGTCAACTGAGTTTCGTTTTTTAATGATTTCTGCTGGTTGTGTACCTCCGGATTTTTTCAACGCAAAAAATGTGCCTCGGCTCAAAAAAGGTTGAAAAACACTGTGCTAGTGAATATTGCATTAGCAAAATCAAACAGATGAAGGATTCGGTGCTGATCTAAATTAGGGTCAATATTAATAATAACAGTTACAATAAGTAGTCTAACTCAATTAAAAAATGTGCCAAAATGATCTTTGTAAGAGTCATAGAGGTATCTGCGACAAAGACATTGGTCAAAAATAAAAGAAAATGTGTGCAGACACAACAGTGTGGAATAATTAAAAACCCTGTGAGGTGTCTCTACTCAATGTGGACACAGTCGCATGTGTGTGAGACACACTGACCTTTATGCCAAAAGTGATGATAGTGATCAACATATTGAAAATCAAGGCCAAGGCCAGCTGCCACAGAACTGTCTGGAGACCTTCTCCAGCAGCACGGTCCGCCAGGCTGTTGCCCGCACTTGTTTCAGATGTATTACTGGGCTATAAAAAGAGTATTATTATTATTATAATGGACAAAAACACAGCGATGTATCGTTGTATACACACACACACACACACACACACACACACACACACACACACACACACCCCCCCACACACACACACACACAAATACACAAACATGCACCTGTTTGTAGCCGCACAGTTGGGAAGAGTCAAGAAGCGAGCAGTCGTTGAATAGTTCTGAAATCAGCTCTGACATACTCATCCGGGTATAACTGTTAGGGAAGGCGAGCAGGGCAGTCAGTGCGGCGACCACCAGCACCTCGGTGACAGGGTAGTGACCTAGACGGGTGGACTTTCCTGGTGGTGGGAGGGGAAAACAACGCTCATAGATTATTTAGATGCAGTATTTAAAATGCCCCCAAATATGCAAAACTGAGTTTTTAATGAAGAATCTGTCAGCTAATGCACTTCTTGGAGATAGCGATCCACAAGGGAAATTGTTCCATGATATACACACTTCGACAGAAAACAGCCTGTTCTCCGTAGAGCTTATCAAAAGCACTTTTAAATCTTATTGTTGGATCTCTGACACAAATGGTTAAAAAAAATTTAAAAAATAAAGAGTACAATATGGAACCTTTAAAAACAGAACATGCAAATAAACACCACTCACGTCTGCGGCACCAAGCGATGTTAGCCTTGATGAACAGCGCCCCCCACAGGCCCCCAAATATCCCCAACAGGATGAAAGCCCCCAACTCCACAAAGTGCCAGGGAGCATGAAATTCCACGTAGAAAAGCACCATGCGGCTGTTCCCGAACGGGTTGATGGCGCGCAGGGTGAAGGCAGCCACCAGGGCGGCGAAGAACGAACGCCAGAGAGTCTTCAGAGGGAAGTAGTAACTCACCTGAAAAAGAAGAAATGGAAACGAGTCCCAACTAAATTCTTGCTAGTGTTTACATGCTTTACGGGCTAAATTCACGAGTAATTCAAGAGGAACTAGACAAAGTACATGCCAAAATTAAGCTCACTACGGGCCATGTTGGCGCCAGCTGTGCAATTAAGTGGAGCAAAAAACAAAAAAAGGGTTGGATGGTATTAGCGGTCTGGTGCTGATAAATATAACTTGTAACAGAACAGTGGGGGAAAAAATAACCTTCTCTTTCATGTTAAGCTTGCGTCAATCTAATCAAACTTCTTATCTTTGTGTTGTTCTAAATACTGACCGAATATTTGGTCAATAAATAACTTCCATACATTGATAATAACATTTACCTCTTCCAGACTGAAGAGGACACCTCCTATCGGGGTCCCAAACGCCACTGACACACCCCACTGCAGCTGCTGCAGACAACACCTGCATTAATAATAATGGATTAGATTTTATATCGCGCTTTTCTATTATTAGATACTCAAAGCGCTCACATTGCATGAAAAATATATTTTTATAGAAACTAGGCTGTCAAATGTTTAACATTTTCAAATCAGATATGTTTACAAATCAATTAATTGTGATTATTCATCATTTGCAAGTATGTATGAAATACACCCATTTTCACTATATTGTACAGAAAGCCACAATAGAATGACAGAGAAACAGATAGAGTTGTTTAACATACTTTGTTTACTAACAGCTCCAAATGAAATAAAAGACAAAACATACTTCTGTGAGTCTTGCATGCCTCAATCAATCACGTTAAAAATATTAATTAAATAATTACCGTTGTTAACATGTTTTTTTTTGACAGCCCTAATAAAAACTGGTGCAAACAAAGTTTTACCTCTCGCCGCTTGACTTCGTTCTTGCGATACTTTGTGAAGAGGTAACACAGGATGTTAGCGCAGCAGCATGCGACATGGACCAGAGGGCCTTCCTTGCCCAGGCTGAGACCGGACGAGACGGCAACACTAACGTGATGGTCTTAATGATCAGGGTCCACTTGCCCAAGTAGCACGGATGATGAAGCCGCTGAGGATGGTTTTTAATCTTTAAAAAGGAGAAAACAGTTGTGGATGAAGCTTTTGTATTATTAATGTTATGTCTGCAAGAAGCATAAAATTTTATGCACCTTGGATCTTTGACCATCATCTGACCTTTCAGCAACGGTTTAAATAAACAAATATTCTGATCTGATTTGTGTTTGAAAAGCATGAGTGAAGAAATGGCCTCCTGAGCAGGAAATAGTTGTGTTTGTGTGCTTTGGACTGAGACCGAAACAAAATCTCCAGCTCTTTGCTTGCTCGGAAATTAAAGCGAGAGAGAAAAACACAAGCACAGGACCACATGTTCATGGTTTGTTACC
The DNA here is from genome assembly GCF_033978785.1 of Entelurus aequoreus. Lineage (NCBI taxonomy): Eukaryota > Metazoa > Chordata > Actinopteri > Syngnathiformes > Syngnathidae > Entelurus > Entelurus aequoreus. The sequence goes on along the minus strand of NC_084742.1, from coordinate 36,197,109 downwards.
TCTGGAATACCAGATCCGCATGCATACGGAGCGAAGGCCCGCACCAGTGTCACGGCCAAAAAGGCAAAGAGAAGAGCCCAAAAGATGTACATCAGGTAGTTGACGACGTAAGCAGACGAACCCTGTAAGACAGTTTAAAGCCAGTAGATGGAGACAAACTCCTGTTTTAAGTCCTCCAGTCAGTGCAACAACAAATCATGCAAGTTATGTATTTGATTAGGGATCTTCTCATTAATTTGAATGATGATAATTATTATAACAATAATAATATTAATAGTATTATTATTATTATCTCATCTGAGATAATTTTTACCATTATGTCTGACAAATAATATTGTTAATTGTTGTTGATGACTATAGAATAAAATAGAATTCTATCATCGAATAGAACTCTTTACAGTCATCAAACATGAGAGCATGATCAAAATACAGGTGGCTATTCTGTTATATTCTACCTCTGAGGTCCCTGTAATGAGCTCGGCCCAGCTCTTCCAGTGTGGACATCGGTCGCGCTCTTGGAAGGTAGTCTCATTAGAGGTCCAGCAGCAGTGCTCGTGGTTAAACCAGAAGCCGACAAGGCAAACGCCACTCCTCAAGTCCGTCAGCCAGTGGGTTGCGATGTCGATTCCACCGGCCACAGTGCCTAGGAGTAGTAGTAGTACTATAGTTTATTTAAAACAGATTTACACATATCAGAATACATTCATATCTTGTACACAATTCAACACGTGCAAAAGGGAGTAACAAGAAGCAACGCTTATTTGTTCCTATCCATTGTCCATATCATAGCAACCACAAATAAGTTAGTTCACTTATTGTCCTTAATGGGCCTATTCTCACATGTGCTTAAGTGAAAAAACCTGCACGGATTTTGGCCGCCTCAACTTCAGTCTGTTACCGTGCGCCTTCATCAAAGATGCACACTCTGGGTGGAGAAACCCTTAAATGTGGGCATTCCCTGTCAAATCCGGGTTTGTGCAAATTCTCCTATCATTTAGGTACTTTTGTTCTAACACACTTCTGAGGCTGCAGACCAGTGTCCCGGGAAGGTGAAACATATTGCAGTTGAGGTTTGGATGCAGTGGACACCACGCGTAATAAAATTATTTTAGAAAAACTTCCAGAAAGATATCAAAATCTATTCTAATCACTTCAATTAAGACACGTGGAAACATCCATTGAGATGAGTCTCGTCAGGTTGAGTGCGAGAGAAAACAAGTACGACAAGAGCATAAGACGGCCGCGCATTTTAGCCGTGTGTGGACACACACACGACTGATATTTAATGCATGATTTGATCTGTACTGTGAGGCCATCATTAAACTTTGTGACTATTAAATAGAAAAAAACATTTAATTTAGCGTCTATCAATTTATTTTTTAACAGTTAATATCTAACTGTCACGCTCTCCCTAGCAAGCACACACGCGCATACAAAAACACACAAGGGGCCACAAACAGCTGTCGAAGCCCATTCTGACCCATCACGGCTTCACAAATATTTATACTTAACACAACTCTTAATACCACAAATAACATCAGGGCGGTTGGTTGTAATAATAAGTGAAACTAAGTTTCATGTACTGAGTTACATCGAGCTGAAAGAAGACGCTGTTGCGCATGCATGCTGACACATAGACTTGACAAGCACTGCCTGGATTGGTACGGTGTTTTCAAATTCAGGGTTGTCTTCTTCATAGATTTCAACGGCATTCACAAGTATCAGTAAAAATCTCAACTGTGACGGCAAAGTCCGGCTCAATGAGCCCGCTTTCATTCACGACTTAAGCCCTTTTGCCTCGCTTACGCGGGGTGGGGGTGTCCGCAGGCTGGATTGAAGATTACAAATAAGAGGAACGTGCATAACTTTAAAGGGGCACTGCACCTTTTTTTGAATGTTGCCTATCATTCACAATCCTTATGCAAGACAAGAACACATATGTTTTTCTTTTTTTTATGCATTCTAAATATTAAATAAATGCGATCAAAAGTTTGCTTACAATGGAGCCCATTCTACTCTGCTTATAAAAGCCCTTAAAAAGTATTTTGATCATTTTAAGCATATGTTAACATAGTTAACTTTTTTATTCCCACTTTATCACTGCTTACTACTCATTGCAGACTTTATGAGAGCTAAAAAACATAATAAAAAACATAACTTACTGTATAATGTCTGCTGTCATTAGGATGCTGACTGATAGAATTTTGTTAGATTAAAAATGATTGATAATCCCCACGATTATGAGTCATTTTGCCATTTCCGGGTCTAAATTGGCTGTCAAAGTGTACCAACTTCTCGGAATACTCTTTGTCCCGGGTGAAAGGCATGATTTATGATCTTGAACAGGGATGTCAAATTAATTTTAGGTCCGGGGCCGCATGGAGGAAAATCCATTCCCACCCGGGTCAGACTGGTAAAATCATGGCATTAAAACTTACAAATAAAGACAACTTCTGATTATTTTCTTTGTCTTACTTTAACCAAAAATAGAACAAGCACATTCTGAAAATGTACATATTACAGATCATTCTTTTGGCAAAACACTAGTTATCAAGTTATTTGAAAATTCTGAAGAAAAACATTGGTGCTGTTTCAAAAACACCATGAACACAATGAACTTAGACTTTGTCTCAGTGTTTTTACGAAGCCATTAAACTTTAAGCCCTTCCTGTTTTGAATTCTCATGTTGGGAAAAGCATCCGAGTGTTTCCTCAAACCACTACATTGATGAAGTCTGCATACTGCCACAAAACATTATTTTATCATCATTCAAACATTAAAAGTATAATTCAAGCAAAACAGTTATCAAAATGACAAAGGTAACATAACTACAAACTTAACCAATGTGAACATGGTAGATTTAAGTATGAAATAAAATAGAACAAGCACTACCTATGTCGAAACACACGTTTTAAATTAGTTCTGGGCACGCACATCATGCATTCAACCAATTGCCAGCGCTGCATGGAACTCTAACTACTAGTGATGGGTCCGGCAACACAGATGCATCGGCGCATGCTAGGAGCTCATAGAGCGATACCCTGTATCGTGCGCGTACCGCTTTTAGAAAGTCACGTGACCGATCATGAGCTGCTTTGGTCACGTGACCGATACGCGAACTGTATCGCACTGACGCCTCCTCTGTGCCCTGTGAGCAACGTTCCCTCTAAGGTGCGCGCCTGTGGAATTGCGCACTGCTCAAGCGTCCTCTGCGCACACTGTGCGCCGCACAGCAAATATATATGCCGCGCACCAAATCAAACCCATCTGAATTCTAAACAAAATAAACACATTTATTCTGTGTAATTTTGAAATGCAACTTTGAGTGACAGTGACAATATGCGGCCCTAACGGTGTTCGTCAACAACACGCATACCACTAAGCCACTGGTGCGTTTATGGCCACACAAAAATTCGGACAACTCAAACACCACACAAAGTTACACTATGACTCCTCAGTCATACGTGTGCTTATTTTTCTGTCATTTATTATTAATGTTAATTTATTGTTATTAATCATGGAATGCTGCTACTAGATAAAGTTACAGGAATGACGGCGTGGCGAAGTTGGTAGAGGGGCGTGCCAGCAATCGGAGGGTTGCTGGTTACTGGGGTTCAATCCCCACCTTCTGCCTTCCTAGTCACGATACAAGTTCACATTATTTATTGACTATCTAAAAAAGATAAAAATATATTTTTATTTAAATTAAGATATGAAATAATCCTAAATGAAATACAATGACTTGGTTTATATTATTGTATATACTAGGTCATAAAATCAGTGTCAGTTGAGTCGGTCCATAGGTTGCCTGTAGGGATTTTTAATGTCCAGCAGATGTCAGTATTTAGTGACACAGTATCGACACAGTATCAATACTGTTTTGCAATGTGTCGAAACGCTTCATGACGCCTCATCAACCCATCACTACTAACTACAAAGATGATGATGAAGTTGACTTAAGTCTTTACATTTTATCCGTTGAGTGGATAATTTACAATGAAAGAAGGTATTGTGCGTCGATACTGCTGCCATCTGCTGCCTGCCACAACAGGAGAAGCTGATTGCTTGCACCTGTGCTGATTGGAGTAGCGGCAGCCAATCCAAAAGGCACTCAAAGTCAGCTGACATATCTTTAAACGATGTCATGTGTGGCATTGGTTACACTTTAATTGCTATTGCGACATCCGGTAAACAGATTTAGAACAGCAGTTTATTTAATTTAAAAAATGCAGCTAATTTTTATACTTAGCAAACCTGGGGATAGGTTGATTGGCAACACTAAATTGGCCCTAGTGTGTGAATGTGAGTGTGAATGTTGTCTGTCTATCTGTGATGAGGTGGCGACTTGTCCAGGGTGTACCCCGCCTACCGCCTGAATGCAGCTGAGATAGGCTGCAGCACCCCCCGCGACCCCGAAAGGGATAAGCGGTAGAAAATGGATGAATAGATCTTGCGGGCCGGACTAAACTTGTTCTCGGCCCAGATACGGCCTGCGTGCCGTACGTTTGACACCCCTGATCTAGAATCAACTTTCACGAGCTAAGGAAGCAGCTTACCACTCGATGTAAACAACGGCACACACGGCAGTGATCACGGCACCGCTATAAATAGTTTCTGCGTTAGCGCTTATAATCATATCACTAATACTTGGTTAATATTCAAGTCACAAAATGTAAGTAAAGCATTGTTGGCGCTTTTTGGATGTTTTATTGGATTTTATGGGCGGAATAAAGGACATCTCATTGGCGCCGCTGTAGGCGGATTTTTATTTACGTTTATTTAAGAGTTAGAATGCATTAAAAATATATACGTCCGTCGTCATGTCATTTATAATGATTATGAACAAAAGGTAAAATTCCAAAAAAGGTGCAGTTCCCCTTTAAGGTCGTAAAAAAAAACATGTCATCGCAAACGGGAGAATAGTGCCCAATATGCACAAGAGGGCAAAAGCAGGGAGGAATTTAGCTCTGTAGCTCTATTTCTCTTGACAGAACCATATCCATTTCTGGACTTATCGGAAGTAGTGTGCAGCTGTGCACACATTTTGGGTTTGCACATGCTGTGTGCGTGTGTTGTTGCACTTTACCTGACATGAGTCCCACCAGCAGCATGAGCAGCCATCCAGAGAAGGCGTCACTGATGCTGACCAGGAGAGCCCAAGTGGACTGCTTGCTCTTGTTGGTGATCTGCAAAGTAGAAAAACAACTGTAGCTGCTCATCTACCAGAAAGTTATCATTTGTTTGCAACTAAGTAGAATTATGCATAAACAGTTGACTCGATAGTAGGAGGGTGAGGCAAAGGAAGAAGACCGAACAGCCCCAACACTTTTGTGCAGATTTGGTTAAAGAATACAGAACCCGCCCCCCTGCAGTGTGCACTGGACTGCATGATTAACAAAGCTACCCTGCGGTGTCGATCGCGGTCCTTTCTCTTTTCCCGGACCCAGTCGATGGTGTTGAAGTCCTCGTAGGTGCCCACGCCGGGCAGCGGGTCCTCCAGTGGGTCCACGAGCTTGCTGGGGCCAATGCCGTTCATAGCGTCACCTCTGCTGTTGCCGTTGTACTCCTCGTAACCTCCTGGGGGAGTAAGAGGGAAGGAGGTGGTGCTTAGTGGCCATAACAACAACACACCTTGTTCCAGTCTTGTTTGCTGTGGTGTTTTTTGGATTGATTGAGACTTTTATTAGTAGATTGCACAGTACAGTACATATTCCGTACAATTGACCACTAAATGGTAACACCCGAATAAGTTTTTCAGCTTGTTTAAGTTGGGGTCCACTTAATTCAATTCATGGTACAAATATATACTACTCAGTGGCCTAGTGGTTAGAGTGTCCGCCCTGAGATCGGTAGGTTGTGAGTTCATACCAAAGACTATAAAAATGAGATCCATTACCTCCCTGCTTGACACTCGGCATCAAGGGTTGGAATTGGGGGTTAAATCACCGAAAATTATTCCCGGGTGCGGCACCGCTGCTGCCCACTGCTACCCTCACCTCCCAGGGGGTGAACAAGGGGATGGGTCAAATGCAGAGGACAAATATCGCCACATTTAGTGTGTGTGTGACAATCATTGGTAATTTAACTTTAATCATAATGCAGTCATCACACAACTTAATCATCAGAGTACCGGTATATACATTGAATTATTTACATTATTTACAATCCGGGGTGTGGGATGTGGAGGGGGGCGGGGGGGTAGGTTTGGTTGATATCAGCACTTCGGTCATCAACAATTGCATCATCAGAGAAATGGACATTGAAACATTGTAGGTCTGACTTGGTAGGATATGTACAGCAAGTAGTGGCCATAGAGAGATCAGAAAGCATAAGAACAAGTATATACATTTGATTATTTACATTTGATTATTTACAATCCGGGGAGGTGGGATGTGGAAAGGGGAGGGTGTTAGAGAACGAGATTTCTCTATAGAATCTCCTCTCTGGTCAACAAAAGCACCATGAAGATTCTAGCGGGAACTCTCGTTCAACCCTTTTTCGATTACGCATGCACCTCCTGGTACCCTAGCACCTCCAAAACCCTCAAATCTAGACTCCAAACATCCCAGAACAATATGTTAAAGAGGTTCATTTAGCCTACTAATGTGTATTTATAAATAGTTGATTTCAGGTACAAAACTTTACCTTACTAGCCTATATAAATCAACTATTTATAAATCCCAGAACAAGCTAGTCAGATTACTTCTAGACCTCCACCCCAGATCCCACCTCACTCCTACCCACTTCTCCAAAGTGGGCTGGCTCAGGGTGGAGGACAGAGTAAAACAACTTGCACTGAGCCTAATCTATAAAATCCGCTACACCTCCCTGATACCGAAGTACATGTCAAACGATTTCCTTAACGTAAATGACCGCCATAACCACAACACCAGAGGGAGCTCCACTAACCACGTTAAACCCAGATTCCGAACTAACAAAGGTCTTAACTCATTCTCTTTATATGCCACATCAATATGGAATACACTCCCAACAGGTGTAAAAGAAAGGGCATCTCTATCCTCCTTCAAAACCGCACTAAAAGAACACCTCCAGGCAACTACAACCCTAAACTACCACCCTCCCTTCCACATCATACCTCTTCGGATTGTAAATAATCAAATGTAAATAATCAAATGTAGACACTTTTTCTTATACTTTCTGATCTCTCTCTGTGTCCACTACTTGCTGTACATATCCTACCAAGTCAGCCCTACACTGTTTCAATGTCCATTTCTCTGATGATGCAATTGTTGATGTTGATTGTTGATGACTGAAGTGTTGATACCAACCAAACCTAACCCCCCTCCATATCTCACACCCCGGATTGTAAATAATGTAAACAATTCAATGTATATACTCTGATGATTATCTTGTGTGATGACTGTATTATGATGATAGTATACATCTGTATAATGAATCAATTTAAGTGGACCCCGACTTAAACAAGTTGAAAAACGTATTCGGGTGTTACCATTTAGTGGTCAATTGTACGGAATATGTACTTCACAGTGCAATCTACAAATAAAAGTTTCAATCAATCAATCAGTTTAGTGTCCTCTTTTTCCTCATTGAACAAGCATTAGCGATAAATAAGCACATGATACAAAATGACGTGTCTGCTAGAACTATTTCCCCAATGCAATTGAATTTTGCAACCGGTTTTAAAGTTAGCAAACTTTGTCTTAGGCAGCCCGTTCTCGTTAAAAGAAAGACGACATTGGCAATACAGAAAAGGTCAGACAAGATGGCCACAGGTGCCTGAACGCTAGTAACCTCACCTCAGTCTGCGTCTTTAAATCGATTATATATGGCCTCACCCAAAGTTATTGTGGGGTGTTTTTTTTTAACTTTTTTAAGTTGCAGCTAGCTATTTTTACCATCTGACGACTTAAATTGTTCGACGCTCACCATGCAACGAACCGAAGTTGCATTGCTTTGTGACGCATTGGCGAGCTTCAAAGCTGAAGTGATGTCTCGTTAGGATGAGGAAAAAAAGCATACGAGACCCTTCAAGCTGGTCTGAACAACATTCAAGGAGCATTAGCAACTTCCAGTGAACACGTGACTCGATTCTAACGAAGACAAACATTGCTGACCTAAAAAAGAAACCGCATACCTGAAATTAAAAGCTGAACAGAGGCCGTTCGTTTTTCGAACCTTCGTTTCAAGGACAGGACATGATTGCTTTTATCAGTGACTTCATCCCGCTACTCCTCGGCAAGGACAACTTCGCCGCCGGCAACAGATTGTTTATTTGACTCATTTTGGTCAACTTCTTACGCTTCCAAAACAAGTTGAACATTTCCCGTGATCTTAGGCGCAAGGATGCCCGGGTCCAGGTAGACATCGTGCACAAATGGCGTCGGTTCGATTCCGTTAATGAAAATGCCGTGCTGCTGACTTTAAAATATTCTTAGTTGTGTCACTACTATGAGAGTGATGGTGGGAGGGAAACCACATTTTTCCGATATCGAGAAGAGGCTAACTCTTCTTCACGACCGCCATGATAGGGTTGTGGGTACCTGGAGATCCTTTCCTCCCTATTGTCGTTTATTTAGCGGACTATTTTTCTCAAGCATCGCCAAATGCTTTTAATGACTTTTATTCTGCAATCTTCTTTTTTTCCTTGCTCCCTCTGAAATACTTCTTTGAACTTTTTCATTTATTTACAACGTGCTACGACTACATCGCTTGAATTTTTGTTTGCCGTAAACTGACTCCTGACGTCACCTGTCGCTCACGTGACTGTCTCAAATATCTGATTCAGGACACTCTTTAATGAACGGAACTTTGTTTATTTTTGATTTAGCATAATATTATATTTTGCACTTTTGTGCATTCTATGTGCTCTGGAGATTTCTGTAGATTGATGTCGCCAATGCATGGCTTGCAGTATTTTTTACCATGAATTGATTAATTACCATGAATAGGGACAAGCGGTAGAAAAGGGATGGATGGATGGATGATTAACGTGGACACCGACTTAAACAAGTTGAAAAACGTATTCGGGTGTTACCATTTAGTGGTCAATTGTACGGAATATGTAATGTAGTGTAATCTACTAATAAAAGTTTCAATCAATCAATGTTGCTTGGCTAGCTATCTTTGCCATCTTGCTTCACTTCTAAAGAAAATGTTTATGCAGCAGGATTTGTTTTGTCTCCCGGGGCTAAGGGGAAACTAGATCGATTTGTTCAAATAATCGATTTTCATTTTTTCAACAAAAAACAGTTATTGATGCAGAGCACACACATGTTCCATATGAAAGTAGTTTTAACTGAATTTGACCAAAGAATATTCCAAAAATTGTGAAGAGAACTTAAGTGCACTTAAAAATAAAAAAAAAGTATATCGTTCACAATCATTATGAGAGACTTGATGTGTTTTTTTTTTTAATGCATTGTAAATATTAAATAAATGCCATAAAAAGTCTACTTAATTTGGAGAATGTGGGAGCCGTTCAATTCTGCCTATAAAGCCCCTAAAAAACATCCAAACACCTCCATTAGGGTTTTATATACATTATGTCATGTAATATGTAATGTAGTAACAGGAACATTAATAATATTTAATATTTACGTATTTTGATTTTAAGCATACGCGGCACATGTTCTTTTTGTTAATCACTGAGTTCTGCTAACTGCAGACTTTGAGAGCTATAAATAGTTTGTCTGCGTTAGCGCTTAGAAGTCTCAAAATGTATCTGTCTAGTCTTTTAACAAAGAAACAAGGAAGTCACAATCTTCGTTCAATGAATGTTCTGCAATTTGTCGTCCCCAAAGTAAGAACTGAACTGGGCAAGAAAGCATTTAGGTTTTCAGCACCGAAGGCTTGGAATAACCTACAATCGAATATTAAACTTCAAACCCTTGTTACATTGAATGAGTTTAAAGCTTCTGTGAAAGGACTGCAGTCTACCTTGTCTGTATGCACATCTGTCATGTGAGCAAGTTTTAATGTTATAAATGTGATGTTTTATGTGTTGTTTACTGTTTTTAATGTAACCTTGCTGCTGCCCTCTTGGCCAGGTCTCCCTTGGAAAAGAGATCCTTGATCTCAATGGGATTTTTACCTGGTTAAATAAAGGCTAAATAAATAATAAATAAAGTAAATGGTGTATTGTTGGCAGTTCTGTGATGGATATTCATTGGATTTTATGGGCGAAATCGAGGACCTCCCATTGGCTCCGCTGTAAGCGGACTTTTATTTTATATTATTTTATAGTTCATTTAATATTTAGAATGCATTAAAAAAAAAATCTATCTGTTGTCATGTCTGTCATAATGATTGTGAATTATAGGCAAAATTCCCAAAAAATTGCAGTTCACCTTTAAAGGCTCACATCTTCCCTGGATAAACTCTGACCTTATAGGCCTCTTCAAAGAGAGTGATAAGGCATGGGCGAAAAATCACTCATCCGTCCATCCATCCATCCAGGTACTACTGTGTGTCCCTTTCAACCATTGAAAAGAATACAGACTTTTAAGGCAGTGTTTGGCAGTTTTTCAACCTTTTTTGAGCCAAGGCACATTTTTTGCGTTGAAAAAATCCGGAGGCATATGGATATGAATTCAAACCATAACCAACCATGCATCACTATAGCTCTTGTCTCAACATAGGTGTACTGTCACGACCTGTCACATCGCAGAGTTTTTTGCTGTTTTCCTGTGTGTAGTGTTTTAGTTCTTGTCTTCCGCTCCTATTTTGGTGGCTTTTTCTTTTTTTGGTATTTTCCTGTAGCAGTTTCATGTCTTCCTTTGAGCGATATTTCCTGCATCTACTTTGTTTTAGCAATCAAGAATATTACAGTTGTTTTTATCCTTCTATGTGGGGACATCTTTGATTGTCATGTCATGTTCGGTTGTACATTGTGGACGCTGTCTTTGCTCCACAGTTAGTCTTTGCTGTCGTCCAGCATTCTGTTTTTGTTTACTTTGTAGCCAGTTCAGTTTTAGTTTCGTTCTGCATAGCCTTCCCTAAGCTTCAATGCCTTTTCTTAGGGGCCCTCACCTTTTGTTTATTTTTGGTTTAAGCATTAGATACCTTTTGACCTGCACGCTGCCTCCCGCTGTTTCCGACATCTACAAAGCAATTAGCTACCGGCTGCCATCTACTGATATGGAAGAGTATTACACAGTTACTCTGCCGCGCTCTAGACAGTACCGACACTCAACAACAACACATCCTTTGCAGACTATAATTACTGGTACGCAAAAAATATTTTTAACCCAAGTAGGTGAAATTAGATAATCTTCCACGGCACACCAGACTGTATCTACTAGTGTGCCGTGGCACCGTGATTGAAAAACACTGTTTTAAGGAACTGATGTAAAACCAAATCAAGGAATGCTAAATCTTCTTTTGATAATAAATTTTCTCAAAATGTACCCAACCCTCTGCAATTTTGGAGACACTAGATTAATATTCTTAACAAAGGCAACAAAAGCTCTATTAATCAGCTTCATATCAACAATAACACTATCTCCGTTCCCGCTCCAATCTCTAAGGCTTTTAATGAACACTTCTCATCTGTTTCTCGGACACTGCATATTACACCTTATTCCATGGCTGAACATCCAAATTTTTTTTTTCAGGAAAATTACGCCTCTTGATGTGTATAATGCCATTTGTGAGTTGAAAGAGAGTTGTAGTGCTGGTCCTGAAGCAAAAATTATGAAACTTGCTGTTTACATACTGATGTATCCTTTGGCTGATGTATTTAATCCCTCTTTGTCCACACATTTTTCTCTCCTTATGGAAAAGTGCTTGAGTTGATCCTCTTTTTAAAGGTGGAGACCTAACTGATGCAAATAACAATAGCACAATTTTTGTAATTGCAAAAGTTTCTGAAACACTTATTTTTCATCAAATATTTAATTGTCACTCAAGCTAATAATTTATCTCCATGTCAAACTGGATTTTGTTCTAATTTTTTTACAAATACAACTCTTCTTAGATTTGAAAATAACTTGTTTTCTGCAGCTGACATTGGCCAACTTATAGGTGCAATTTTCATTGATTTATCAAAGGCTTTTGATATGGTCGAACTTTATTTTCTGGACAAACTGCATCATATTGGACTGAGTCAAAATGATGTCCTTTAGTTTAACTCGTATCTTCACAGTATATATCAATATTCTGTCAATAATCGTCAATCCTGTCAAATGTTAGTTGATAGAGGTGTCCCACAAGGTTCGTTTTAGGGCGACTTCTTTTATTATTTTCATTAATGTATACCCTAATAATGTTCATTCTGTCATGTTCATCTCTGCCTTGTTCATAATGCAGGTCAATTCCGATTTTTTGCCCATATGCGACCTGTATCTGATTTTTTCATGTCAGTGTGAACAGTGCAATTCCAAATTTTTAATATCCAACCCACGCCTCTTTCGTATATGAAAATAAATCAAATATCTTTGCGATGCATCCTTAATTTGAACACTGCCGCGCTCAGGTCGCATTGATCCGACCAGAATGTTATCAAAAAGTAATAATCGTCATAATTATTTGCCAAAATAGACGGTTACAAAATAAATAATTGACAACAGAGCAGAAAATAGGTGAAAATAATGTGTTAAGAACTCAAGTGAAAGTTCCAGTACCACTGTGTACGACTGCTCGCCCACAGACATGTTCTTTAAGCAGACATCGAAGCAAAATATCCCATAAAACTGCCAGAGCTCTTCTTAATCTTCTATGCGCAACAATTCAGTTCACAATATGTTGACTTTGATTACACATAATCCTTGAAATTGCAAGAGTGATGTGGAAGGGGTAGAGCAGTGTAATTTTTGTGTTTTATTGCATTGTATGTTTTCTGTATTTGTATAGAGACCTCTTTGAAAATGAGATGCTACATTTCAAGAGGCTACCCTAAATGAATTGAAATTGAAAGCCTATGAAGTCATTCACCTGGACAGGTCAGATCCGCTAAAAACACAGCATGTTTGTACCAAAACATCAAAAAGAGAAAGACCGGCAGCCCTTCATGATCGTCATGAGACTTAATGACCTTTGCACCTCATTGGAGAGTGCAGAGTTCACCTATTATCAGCCTTCTTCCGCCCGTCTTTCTACTCACCACATTCTCCCAGTTCCTCCTCCAGCAGTTGCTTGCTCCAGCACTTCCAATCCATGTCTCGGTCTCAAACAGAGCTAACAGAACCACAACTGGACGGAATGCTTCTGCTCTATCCAGAGAATGTGAACGCTGGCAGCAGTAATTGGCAGAGTTGCGCATGTTCGGTCTTTCTTGATTGGCCGACACAAATATTGATTGGCTTGTAGGCGTTTTTTGTGGGTAATATAACCTTTGGATGTTGGTAACAGCTTCTGAAGGTTACGTTTATCTAAACTAAATAAAAACGACTCCACTCAAATTGTCTTCTAGAATATGTATGAAAATCTAACACCAAAGATGAACAAAATGTATTACCTCCCTCACTTGTTTGTTCCACTTTTGAGAGAAGAGAACCTCGAATGGCTTTCCATGACATTATGAAGAAAAGACGTCATTCCTCGTGGACATGCTGCCATCTCCAACCCGCCCCTTGCCAGATGAACACACACCACTTTGTAAAAGGGCCAGGCTTTGCTTCAAATCTAATTAAAAAAAACATCTCTACCAACTATTTCTCAGTATGCTACAGTCATGAGTTTGATCATTTTGTATTTTTTCCAGCGACTGGGCTCGCCTCGCATAATGTCATTGTTCAACTATGACAGTAATGTTAGCATTGTAGCTCACATAGCTATGGTAGTGTTGATAACATTCGTGTCCTCATGTCCTGCTCCTTAATAGTTGAATGTGAAAAAATGGCATCTATTACAATGGAGTTTTCATACACTGCATCCGGAAAAAGTTTTCATATAGTGCATTTGGAAAGTATTCACAGCGTTTCACTCTTTCCACATTTTGTTATACTACTGCCTTACTCCAAAACTGAATACATTCATTTTTGTCCTCAAAATTCTACAAACAATACACAATAATCATAATTCGAAAGGTTTTTTTAGGGGTTTTGCGAATGTATGAAAAAACAACTAAGAAATCACACGTACATAAGTATTCACAGCCTTTGCTCAATACTTTGCTGACGCACCTTTGGCAGCAAACCATCTCAAGTCTTTTTGAATACAACGCCACAAGCTTGGCACACATGTCTTTGGGCAGTTCCGCCCGTTCTTCTTTGCAGCGCCTCTCAAGCTAAATCAGGTTGGATGGGAAGCGTTGGTGCACAACCATTCACTTTACGCAAGGCCATTGATAACATAGCACTGTTAAAACTAAAAAAAGCCCCTAAGAGGCATACCCCCTGGTTCATGGAAGAAACCAGAGTTCTTTATCATGTAAAAAGCTGGAACGCAAATGGCGTGTGACGTTTGGCATGGAGTGATAGTTTAATAACCTATAAACATGCTCTTGCCTTAGCTAAAAGTAATTATTACTGTAATCACATCCACCTCAATATAATAAATCCTAAATATTTGTTTAACACAGGAGCATCGGGTCTTCTCCCAGTAGCTCCACCCTCTCGTCTGATGACTTTATGCATTTATTTTCTAAGAAAATTGAGCTGATTAGAAAAGAGATTAAAGACACCACTTCACATCTCCAACCGGGTCCTATAAACAAAGACAAGAATGTATGCGTTATGGCAAATGCCCTCCAAAATAATCTTTCTCAATTTGAAGAAGTAACATTACAGGCATCGGGCAAAACAAACATGTCTACTTGACCCACTTCCTGGGAAACTCATCAAGGAGCTGTTTGTAATAGTAGGACCATCAGTGCGAAATATTAACTTACCACTTTCCTCTGGTACTACTCCCATAGCATTCAAAATAGCGGTCATTCATCCTCTGCTTAAAAGATCTAACCTCGATTCTGACCTGCTAAACTACAGGCCTGTGTCACACCTCCTGTTTATCTCAAAAATTCTTGAAAACATTTTTTCACAGCAGCTCAATGAATAATTAGCATGTAAACATTTTTTGTGAACCCTTTCAGTCGGGTTGAGGGCAGATCACTCTACTGAGACGGCCCTCACTGTTGTCATCTGTTAACTATGGATGCTGTTTTGCTGCTACTTGACCTCAGCGCTGCTTTCGATACTGTGGATCATAATATTCTATTAGAACACATCAAATCACGTATCAAGTAACTTTTATGGTTTCTTTTGTATGTGCAGCACTCTGGAGACAGTTTTGTTGTTAATAGTGCTAAAAGGGGATTGGATTGGAATCATTGTTCTCTGCCATATGTCCAGGATAAAACATCCTCAGGCTAAACAATGGCACTTCTGTATTCTCACATGCTAAGGAACGCACAACAGGTTGTACAAGCTCTAAGTGTCAGACCTGTTCGGCAACATGATTTATAGGAAAACAACTTAGGGAGGTGGAAACGAAATAAAAACCCAAGATAGCAGCTGAAGAGCCCTGAAGGTCTATATGTAGATTAATATATTTTGAACAACTTATTTTTTTTTCTTTTTTCTCCACAGAGGGTACAAATATAAACAGTTATTGGAAAAAAAATACATGCAAACGCGACATAGGGCGCTATAGCAAATATCTTAGCTAAAACGTAACAAACAATACATAAGGAAAATTAAGATGAGCTACCATAAGGCAGTAAAGAATGATTGAAGGCAAGCACTCGGAGTAACTGATTATTCAGATGCATGACCATGACTTAGTAAGGGCATGTCACACACACACGCAAACTTCTTATCAGTGAACGTGTACTTCTTGGTCACGTACAGACCAACTTTGTAAAAAGTGTTTAAAAAGTTGCCACAGAATGAAAGTACTTGCTCATTTCCTGTCATTGCAGCAGCATTCAACACGACACTACATCAGGTACACTGGCCTCTTCAGCATTTGCTATGATAATAATGCTGACATCATTGCAGCAGATTCTTAAAATCAGCAAAATGTTCCTATAATAAAGATTATGTTTGACTTGTATTTTTTGTAGTAGGTCCTCAAAAAAAGCAAACAGCTTCTGTCAAATGATTTTTGACAAGGTTTTTTTTTCAGCAGACCTTAAAAACAACAAAGCACCTCCGTCATAAAGATTCTAGTGTTTTTTTCCACTAGGGCCTTAAAAACCTCAACGCTCCTGCCATAAAGAGGATATTTGCAGTAGATTCCTAAAAACAGCAAATTGCTCCTGTAATAAAAAGGATCTTCAACAAGCTTTTTTTGCAGATTATTAAAAACAGCCGAGCGCACCCGTAATAAAGATGACAAACTTTGACAAATGTTTTTGCAGTAGGTCCTATAGGAGAACACTTGTCATACAGAGAGGATCTTTGGACTTGTGTTTTTGCAGAATAATTAAATACAGTAGATTACTCGTGCGCTAAAGAGGATCTTCAATGAGCTTTTAGAGCATGGGTGTCAAACGTAAGGCTATGGATGACTTTGCTAAGTATAAAAATGCGCCAACATTTTTGAATGAAAGAAACTGCTGTTCTAAATGGGTCCACTAGATGCCGCAACAGCAAGTCTTTGTATCTTTGTAGATTATGATACATATGTAAAAAAAAACACAAAAAAAAACCATGATGTTAGTACATGAGACGAGGAAAATGAGCAAACTACATAAATAACATTCTGTAATTTGATTTTGATATTATTTTTTTACCTTGATAGATTATAAATGAACACCAATAAGTTGACTGATGAACATTATCACATCATTTATTCAGAAAGTATAAATAATGACAAATAAAGATAGAAAACTGTTAACTGCAACATGTAAGTGTAAAAAAACAACAACATTATGATTTGTACATTTTCAAAATGCGCTTGTTCTATTTTTAAACAAAGAAAACAATCTGAGGTTGTCTTTATTTTTAAGTTATCGTGTCGTGATTTCACCAGCCCGGGCCCACTTGGGAGTAGATTTTTCTCTGTGTGGCCCCCGATCTAAAGTGAGTTTGACACCCCCTGTTTTAGAGTATTAAAATGTATCCCAAGAACAAGTTACAGTAAGTTTTTAGAGTGTTATTACCTGGACTGAGTGGGGGGACGTCATCCGTGGAAGACAAGTCCAGCGTTGCCCCGGCGATGTCCACCATCTCATCATCGTCGTCTTCACTGCTGCCACCTCCTCCTCCACCACTGTAACCCACTCGGTGCCCCATCACCGTCCCGCCTGTTAAGAGAGACACACACACTTTAATGTCCGAAGAGACTCACGTTGAACTCCCCGGTGGTGTTACCTCCAACCGCACCATGTCTACGACGCCAGTAAGACCAGAAGTGACTCATATTGACGTCATTCTTGTGGCGAGAGTTGCTGGACTGTGCTGACTGTCGCCAGCTTCGATGACAGAGTGTCTCCACTTCCGGGACATTTTTGGCAAATATTTAAATCGCGCTGCGCTCCTCCTTCGGCGTGTGTGTGTTTGCATGAGTGTGTGTCTCCTAATCTAGTCGCCCAAATTATAAACGAACATGCGACTATTTGCAGGTAGAGCCGAGGGATGAATGGTGCGTTCAAATGCCGAGTTTACCTGAAGAAGACTGCCGGTGAAGTCTTGTGACTCGGATTAGAGCCTCTTGGTCAACACCAATAAAACCAACTGAAGTGTCAACTTTGGCAGCTCAGATGTAGTCACGCGTCTCCCTAAAAACGAGTTAGCGTTCCGAATAGTAGTAGGTTCCTCTCATATTTGAGGGGGTAAAAAAGAGTGGAATAGTCCGCTTCGGCGTTGTTTTGCTACTTCGGGCTGCTAACACCTAGCGTCAAACTAGCTGAAGTTCCGCTTCCGCTGGTGAAACTATCCACTTGATTTCGAGCCAACCTTGGATTTTATTGTCGTATCGACAAACATATATAATAAACATATATATTAAATATTAATTAAACGGTAAACATTCTTATTTTAAATATTTCATTTGTAGTCAGCGTATTGTATACTCGCTTTATTCTGAAGGTAACTTGTGGAAAAGCTGCTCCTCCATAGACTCGACGAGACGACAGGAAAAGAGCGATTGACTAAAAACAGAGTCCAACTAGGTCAGTGGAGCAGAACGACTCACCGGCCATTGTCTATGCGCCCGTTCATTGTGGCTTGTATCTTATTCATTATATCAACACATACCTGGCAACGCTCCCGTTTTTGCCGGTCTTTTCCATCGCTCTCTCGTTCAATATCATTATTAAATGCCCCAAAAAATGTGAGATTTTTTCATTGAACTTCACCAGGCTCATTTTGAGGGACAGGTGGTCAAGCCAGAACAAAGTACGATGGCCCGGAAGTGCAAAACACTAATACTTGATGAAAAAAATTACAATTACAAAAACAAAACAAAAGAACAGCCAAAACGGTCCGTGTGTCCTCCGTTCATTCTATTTCCAATTCTGAAATGCAAATCAAAAAACAAAGTTAGGGCCGTTTTTCGATTTTTACTATATACGGCAGATTTAAAAAAACAAACAAAAAAGGGTGGATTTTCATTAAAATATTGCCATAACATTTTATTTTATGCTTTTTTCCTTTTACAGATTTGAATTTTTCCAGATAAACACAAAAATCCAATTCATGTTTATCCAAAATGCGTGGTTATCTGTGTGATGACAAATTGAACCGGAAGCGGTATTTTAGCCTTTTCCTTTGCCTTTAGCATGTGTTTAGCATAACAGTAACATCTTTGTTCAGCAGGCGTCCTATTGTCGTTTAAAAAAAATAATAATTAAATAGTTGTTCAACTTTTGTTTCAGAAATGAAAATAGAAAAAATGGTCCGAAATTAGTTTTTTGAATTGCATTTAAGAATTTGAAATAGAATGAACGGAGGGTACAAAGACCCAAAACAACTTAGAATTTCACCAAAAAAAATAACGAAAAACTAAACACTTCACATTTTCAAAAAAATAAGACAAAACACTTTTAAATTTCAGAAAAAACAAAATACAAAACGGTTGTTAAGAATTCTACATGTTTATCTACGTTTTCAGATACTTTATTTTGAAGCATTTCATGACCGTGTCACTTCCGCTTCCTTCCTGTAGGGGTCACTTCCGCTTCCCTTTTGACGTGTGTTAATGTGTGCTGACTTGTTTTCTCTGCTACGTTAATCGGTGCTCTAGTCTTTGACGATATACTAACTAACTAACTAACTAAATGAACCTACACCAATATGCACCATTAAAGTTGGAGGAGTCCAAATGATGACTGTGTGTTCTCTGACCGGAACCCCAACGTGGTCAATATCCGAAAAAAACAGTCGCAGAGTTTAATACTCAGCAACGGTCCTTGTACCTTCCGGTCATTCTATTTCCAATTCTTAAATTCTTAAACATGTATTTATTTATTTTTATTTTTTTAATACTGTAAAGCGTCTTTGAGTACTCTGAAAAGCGCTATACCAAATAAAATGTATTATTGTTATTATTAAATGCAAATCAAAAAAACTAATTTCGGGCCATTTTTTCTATTTTCATTTCTGAAACAAAAGTTGGACAACTATTTAATGACACTTTTTTTCAAAAACGACAATAAGACTCCTGCTGAACAAATATGTTACCGTTATGCTAAAAACATGCTAAACGCATAGGAAAAGCTAAAATACTACTTCCTGTTCAATTTGTCATCACAAAGATAATCACGCATTTTTGCATTTTGGATGAACATAAATCGAATTTTTGTGTTTATCTGAAAAAATAAAAATCCATAAAAGGAAAACATGCAGCACAAAAGTCTATTTTTTGGCAATATTTTAATGAAAATGAACCCTTTTTTGTTTGTTTTAAAATCTGCCATATAATAATAAAAAATCGAAAAACGGCCCTAATTTAGTTTTTTGATTTGCATTTAAGAATTGGAAATAGAATGAACGGAAGGTACATGGACCCAAAACACTTTTCAATTTCAGAAAACACAAAAACAAAATACAAAACACTTTACATGTTCAGAAAACACAAAAACAAAAGCCGAAAGAACTTACAATTCCATAAATCGGAAAGGGAATGTCCCAAAATCTCAGATTGACAGCCAAATCAGCCAATCATTTTGTTCATATCCGCAGAGCCCGAATGAGGAAGTAAAGACTCAGCGGATGGCTGACTTTGTTGTGGATTAATCAGCCAACGACCGTTGCATCTTTCTTCAAAATGACCAGCAGAGCCATTTTAGAGGGTTTGCAGGCCTTTTCAAATGCTTCTGGTTTGGTAATTAATAGGAAGAAGTGTGAAACATGAAACAGATAAGCAATCCGTTGGTGGAATTATTGTTAAAAACTCGCTTTGAGATTTTGGAATTACTATCAACGAGTCGATAGAGAGGGACAAGTGGTAGAAAATGGATGGATGGAAGTCGATATGTGATAGATTAGATCGGGGTCGGCCGACCTCGTTTCGCAAGATCTAGTTTCTCTTTAAATATCCTTCTTGAAAATGCCCTTGTAAATGTGTATCTGCCACCTAATCAACTTTTTGCTCTGCTTCTTTGTTGGTTAAAAAAGTGAGTGCCGCTGATTTCTCCGCTGGCCGGGTATAACTCCAGGTATAACTTTCTGCTTTCGTAAATCACAACTTGTGATTGGATACTTGGGAATGACAAGTGAGCATCTAATCACAGTCACATTCAACGTAAGGCTATCTAGACGGGCTACTGTCAACAACTTGTAATCTGATCGGCTATCGCAACCCTCTGTTAACTGAATGTCCTCCGTTCGTTAAACTGCACAGGTTCAGAAGGCCTCCGGCAGAATTCACACAGCGCTGGCAACAAGCTAGCTGAATACTGATTGGATATAAAAAGAAAACAGCTTACGTAAAAACAGCAACACTGGAGCCTAATATGCCATGAAGAGAATATGATGAATACTTTTATATCTTTATAGAAATTAAATTAAAAATAAAATGAACTTTTATTAATCTATGAGCATGATTTATGTTCGGCCAGCAGAGAAGGCCTTGCTGGCTCTGACGGCACACCACTGGTTTCAATGCTATACACTTTGAAACTGTTAACCATGTGTTCAAAATCAAATGAATGAAAAAATGTCTGATGTCTGACAAAAAAAAAACACTGGTTTGTTTTTCCCCAACCTCTTATTTGAAAAATGTGGTTGCCTCAGGTTTATACCAAGTTGTGATTTTAAGTGTTCTAAATTAGCCATTAAGTTATCTATCATTTTCACAAACAAGCTCTGGATTCCTTAGAAGTTGGCCTATAAACACAACTTCTCCCCATATAAAGGCAATAATACATATTAAACAGAAACAAGATACTGTTTCACAAACAATGCGTTGGAAAAATGTAAAAATGTTTTCTCAAATATTTTTGACAGGAATTGGAACATCTTTTGATTATATTCTATTTATTGACAAACATAATATTTACATGAGTATTATTGACTATAACAAAGTGATAAATAGCATTTTCTTCAGCTAGTTAAATCTTCTCCGCAGTATGAAGAGCACAAAGGTGTTTTACCAGGCTTAATGATAGCTGGGAGAAACTTCCTACATCTAAAATGTAACAACAAACACATAGGAAATTCTCTGGATTTGAATAAAAGTTGTCCACCAAAGGCTGTTGCATTCTAAAGGAACTAATTCCCTCATATTGATTTCAGGAACATTTGGACTGAACATAACACATTTGTCATCCCAAATAAAAACAAAATAAGTACACGTCCAAATAACTCATATATTTTACCCATCTAACTCATATTTATCCAAGTTCATACAAGATGTTTCGAGAATGCACATTTTGTCATACTGAAAAAGAATCAATTACCCATTTGTTTTTGATTGTCCCTTATCCCAATTGTTTTGAACTGAAGTTTCATTTATTCTGTTTAATACTTAACATACAATTTTTGAGTAAAAAAAAAAAAAAAAGGTTTTGTTTTTACATTGTAATTTTAATCAAGTGTTGGAGAATGCAATAACACTGTTGCTGTATGTCTTTTAGGTTAATTTCACATTTATAAATCCAGAGTGTTAGCATTCAAACCAAATATTCTTTTGTTTTATTCTGAACTAAAGAATTGTACAACTCACTAGTAGTGACAAAGGAAAACAAAAGGGCCATCTTAACCTTAATCGGACATCTGAATACCTATTGACATGTATGTTGCTGTGTAAAAATGACCTCCTGGGTGGTGAGACTGCTGACATCAGATGTGTAAGTGGGACAGTATTGACAGTCAAAGTTGCATCAGATGTGAGCGATGACATCAGATGTGTAAGTGGGACAGTATTGACAGTCAAAGTTGCATCAGATGTGTAAGTGGGACAGTATTGACAGTCAAAGTTGTATCAGATGTGAGTGATGACATCAGATGTGTAAGTGGGACAGTATTGACAGTCAAAGTTGCATCAGATGTGTAAGTGGGACAGTATTGACAGTCAAAGTTGCATCAGATGTGAGCGATGACATCAGATGTGTAGGTGGGACAGTATTGACAGTCAAAGTTGCATCAGATGTGAGCAATGACATCAGATGTGTAGATGGGACAGTATTGACAGTCAAAGTTGCAGCAGATGTGAGCGATGACATCAGATGTGTAAGTGGGACAGTATTGACAGTCAAAGTTGCATCAGATGTGAGCGATGATAGCAGATGTGTAAGTGGGACAGTATTGACAGTCAAAGTTGCATCAGATGTGACATCAGATGTGTAAGTGGGGCCGTCAGAGTTGCTTTGAATTAAAGGTTCATAGAGGATTCCATAGGAACTGCTTGCGGTAATTTTTGAAGAGTGGGTAGTGATACAAAAACTGCAAGTTCTTAAAATGAATGAAAACATAACTAAAAATGCAAACTGCCTTATGTCACAAACATGTTTTATGAGGGATACCAATTATGAGAATATTACAACTCACCGTGTAAGATTTTAAAGAATAACAACCCAGTTTATTGCAAAAACGCATCGATTTTGATTGGGGTCATTTTTGACCCCACATGTGGAAGAGTGTAGGTGTTGGCAGGTTGTGCAGCCAAGGGTTTTTTAAGCGCAAAAATTACGACTAAAGTGGCAAAGCTATATTTTTATTTGCACTAGTTTTAATATTATTTAAGAAACATATATTATTATTATTAATTTAGTTAGAATGTATATATTTTAGCACTGTGTACATTTGTGTAATAATATAATATTAACAATATAATATTATGTAATAATAAATGTACATTGTGTACATTTATTTTTCATCAGTTTTTGAGTGCTATCTATTGCGGTATATTCTATTAATATTTATTTTTGTAATCAGCCTGATTAATAATCTTTGTGATTAACACATGGTTTCATATAATTTGACGAGGTTTATCCTGTTAAACTGTTAGTAGTTTAGATATAACTATTGAATAGGATTAAAATCAAGAGTAAGATTACTCATTCAGCGTTAATATTTTAGTGGGCCTCTGGCCCCTCTCCAGTGGAAAGGTTGGGCCCCGAGGTCTAAAAGGTTCAGAATCCCTGGCCTGAACTATGCATACGTCCTTCCTGTCATGGGAGGCGTGCTGACAGGGTGTACCACACACATACTATAACATTTTCTTATTTATGAACCCTTTTATTATGTCTATGGGGTGGACAATGACAGCAGGCTAATGTAGCATCAACAAGCACATGTGGTGGACATTCATTTAGCAACATGATACAGTTGATACTTAAGTGAATTAATTAACTCATATCATGTTTTGCTTATGGTGAAGATTTATATCCAACTTGGAGAAGGGAAACCACCAAGTTTAATTAAATAGTGGTATTTCAGTTTGAGCACATAATAAGATAAGGCCCCTTAGTGTTGATATTCGCAGGTGGATTGGATAATTTCTCGTTGGAAAAAGAGGCTCTAATTGGGACTTCGGAATGCAAAAGTGATAGCCCTATCCTTGAGAAGAGACTACCTGTCTAGCTCAAAGCCAACATTTAAGTTATGACTTAAATGAGCTGTTTTGAAGATACTTTCACATGAACATCTCCTTACAAGGTCAGGTTGTGTTCTTCTGAATTAACACACACCCAGACACAGGGAGAAGGAATATAAGACTGTGGTTTGGCCTCTCCGGGTTAGGAGGGCCTAATTTTTTTTATTTAACCTCCTCCGGGTACTGCAGTCCTGAATAATGACGCTCCCTTGTAATCAAGCAACTTTTTGTTCAGCAAAGCATCTCCGACATCTCTTTTGATCCAGCCGCACTGCCGTGTCGCCCTTCTGCCCAGGAGAAGGTGACAAGAAAAACCAGAAATGCACTTCAATACCGTAACTGAATGTGTCATGCTTAACCAATATATATTTACATTTTTGTAAATATTTGATCTTATTTGATATGTCACCATGACAGAATGGACATGTGGAGTAGGACAGTATCAAACTATGCCTTGATTTATTTGTTCCAGCGTATACTTTCACTTGTATTTACTTTTTATTTTATTCATTCCATGTCTATTTGTAATTATGTTTCTTTGCTTATTTGACAAGAACAAGAACGTTTGATCATATTACGTCTATACTGGCTCACCTGCACTGGCTTCCTGTGCACTTAAGATGCAACATTAAGGTTTTACTACTTACGTATAAAATACTAAACGGTCTAGCTCCATCCTATCTTGCTGAATGTATTGTACCATATGTCCCGGCCAGAAATCTGCATTCTAAGAACTCCGGCTTATTAGTGATTCCCAGAGCCGAAAATCTCTGCGGGCTATAGAGCGTTTTCTATTCGGGCTCCAGTACTCCTCCAAGGTTTCACATTGTATCCCATTGGTTTGAGTTTTTTCTTGCCCTGATGTGGGATCTGAGCCGAGGATGTCATTGTGGTTTGTGTAGCCCTTTGAGACATGAAGAGATTAAGGGCTATATAAATAAACTTTAAATTATTGATTATTTGTAACTATGCAAACCTAATAGTCTACCCATGATATTGTCTTCTTATTGTATTCTAACACTTTTGGTTGTTATTGTTTACTCCAGTTTAATCGATTAAATTGTTCCTCTTTTGTAGTGCTTTTGAAAGTGAGCCGTTGAACAATTTCCTTTGGGATCAACAGCGTTTGTCCATAAATGTATAAGCTACAACTCGCCGCTGTTTCACCCTCCAATGAAGAAAGACTAAATGTGCAAATGTTTCTTAAAAGTGCCGATTATCCCTTGATATTTAATAAGAGTAGTTTCGGGTATCATGCAAAATGTTGACAATGTATATGAAAATAGAACATAGGTCTACATGATCTAAGCTGTAGAGTGAAAAGGTGCCGGACCACTCTGGGTCAGTCTGCGTTTTCAGTGAAGGCCTCACATCTGTGGAACTCTTTGCCACTGGAGTTAAAGTCACAGTCGGACATTAAACTTTTCTCCACAAAACTGAAAAAATGGCTTAAGGAAAATCAGAAGTGTGAGCACTAACTGAATGTAGTGTGGACAAATGGGGCCAATTATTTGCAATGTATTTTTCATTCTGTACTTGTCTTAATCCTTTTGTATGTGTTTTTCACTTTTCTCAACTTTTCTTTAAAAGCCTAATCGGGGACGAGGGTTGCAAATTAGCCTGTGGCTAAAAGTCTTATGCACTTTGACATCGATTACCTATGGGTAGCAATGTTTATTTGTACTGTCCCATTCAAATAAACACATAAATAAATACATTAAATAAATTATCCAAAGAAGTGGTTGTGGAGAATGAAATCAAGTAAAAACAAATGGACTTGAAATCATATAGCCACTTATTATACACAAAATGTCATTAGCAGCAGGGTGCGGGACATTTTAAAAGACATTATGTCGTTGTGTAAATGTTTGACCATTTCTAATGGGGCGCCAGAGTTTCAATATCCTGCTACATTTTCATTATGATTGACTCATTCTGATGAGGACGCTTCCCCCGCCCCCAAAAAAGCTAAAACCTTTTGGGTATTGCAGGTGACACTCGGCAAGGACACTGAGGCTTCCCCTATTTTCAAAAGCACATGTTCACAGGCAACACGGTGTAAGAGGGGTTAATGCATCTGCCTCACAACACGAAGGTCCTGCGCTCGGGATCTTTCTGTGTGGAGTTTGCATGTTCTCCCCGTGACTGTGTGGGTTCCCTCCGGGTACTCCGGCTTCCTCCCACCTCCAAAGACATGCACCTGGGGATAGGTTGATTGGCAACACTAAATGGTCCCTAGTGTGTGAATGTGAGTGTGAATGTTGTCTGTCTATCTGTGTTGGCCCTGTGATGAGGTGGCGACTTGTCCAGGGTGTACCCCGCCTACCGCCCGAATGCAGCTGAGATAGACTCCAGCGACCCCCCGCGACCCCAAAAGGGACACGCGGTAGGAAATGGATGGATGAATGTTGACAGGTAAGCAGTAAACATGATGGATCAAATTTGATATTGTATTCTTTGTTGTTTACGCAGGGTTAATCCTGGAAGAAACTGTAAAACTAATTGATGAGGATAAACATGAAACAACAATAATAGATAGCATAATAGTCATCATGTTTTTGTTATTGAGCCTTGCTCTTTTTCCCAAGCTGTCAAGCACCCAGTTTTCTTCCTTGCAGCCCACTATAAACATTTCTGAGCCCGCTTCCCACAGATTCTTGTTTTTAGAGGGCCTCCTTCCTCCCAGCTTGCTTCATAATGCCACCTCTAGGCCTTTTGCAGAAGTACTGCTGAATTCATTATCGGAGGGAAACTATAAAAGCAGCCAGCAATTTCATGCTATTAGAAAGGCCATCTTGTTTGGAATTGTGCCTGATTGTTAATTTCCCAGAGAAAGTCATTAGGTTTGGAGTTTAAAGCATTAATATATTAGAATAATCACTACTCCTAAAAGTCGGACTGGACGTTTTAAGTGCTACGATGACGTAAAGAAATAGCACGCTTCCCCTTGAATGGGTCTTCAGTCTCCTGCAGAGCTCAGATCATCCAGCAACCTTTGTTTGGCCTCGGCCATATTTACTTAAGTGCCCCCCGCCTCTGAATAAAGGAATGCCGTCGCCACACGTGGGGGGTATAACATTCAGCACAATACACACAAGAGGTGCATACATCACCGCAACGACGTCTGCGGGGAGTTGAAAACACTATTATTTACAGCACCTTCCGGAAATAGTATTTTTTAAAATGCAAATACACAGAAAAATGAGTGCAAATCTTGGCGTAAAGAGCCCATTTGTTCAACAAGTCACCTCAAAAATACCTCCCAAAGTTGATTTACTGAAACTATAACTGCCTCGGTCTAAGGGTCAGTGCTGGTGCTTAAAGCTCAGGGGGACTTTGGCCCGGATCACAAATAACCAAGAGGTGGAGGAACAGGACGACAGCAGGCACTTTGTCAAAGTTTAATGGATGATGAAGGCTGAATAACAAACTCAGGGGACACAAACTCTGCCTTAATTTCTTCATTGCTCAATTCCGTCTAGGCCAAGCTTCTTTCTGTACATTTGTGCAGTTAAAAAAAAAGGTTTGATCTAAAATGGAATTGACAAAAGTTCCAAATATACATAGTTTTTCTGATCATATCATACAAGCCATTCCAGTCTATTGAAATCCACTATGTACACAATGTATACCCCAGGGTTTTCTGTACATGCGTGTGACCGGAGTTTCAAACTCCACACAGTAAATGTAACAGCTGCAGTATACATACAGAACGTGATGTTATGGAGGGAACAAATCATTGATTAGAGTGTCAGCCAGCAACAGAACACAAAATAATGCTGCAGATCTTTTTCTTGATATGAAGCACCACATCAAACCCTCTTTGGTAGTGAGGTCGACTTACGTGTACGTGTCTCACAGTGCATGTTCCAGGCACATCATGGTAAGTAAACATGGTTTTGAAGTGGCGAAGAGGCTCCAATTCAAGATCGTTTGGACTCTTGATTGTGCGCATGGCAACCTCAGGGCTTTTAAGATGTTGACGCGGTCACGTTTTGGTCCAGGAACCTCGAGGTCTCATTTGTTGCAAGCACCTCAGACATATTTACATTTGTGCTGTTAAAAGAGATTTAGTCAGTATTGCCCATACCCCATGGACATTCCCATTCCCAGACCAAGGCCAAGCCCCAGACTCTCCCTCAGTCCCCTTAGCTGCTCCTCTCCTAGCCGGATCTTGTCTTCCAGCTGTTTCTGCTCCACCAGCAGGGCGGCTTTCATTTTCACAAAGTGGCTGAGGGAGACAAACGCGGGTAAAACGAAAGTACTCATCTGGAAAAAATGTCGATGGTGTTTAGTACCTGTAGTCTCTGTGCTGGTCCGGGGAGAGACAGCGGGCCAGGGCCCGGCTGACAGCCTGCTCCCTGCGGTCGACGTGGTCCTTCAGGTCCTGGGCCTCTGACAGCTGCCTCATGAGCTGGCGCTTCTTCTCCAGCAGGGGGAGCTACACAACAGCCATTGAAGAGAAGTTCAACATCAATGTTTTACACAAGGAGTATTGCCTGACCCGCTTCCTCACCCTCTCATCTTCTTCGGTGTCCGGGTCCAGCGTGTCCAACGTGGTCTCCACCCTGAGCAGGCGGGCCGACAGCGACAGCAGCAGGCTGACAACCTTGTCCAGGTCGCCGATGAACATGCGAAACTTGTCCACCTCGTTGGCCTTGCACGCGGCCACGGCCATGCTCTCTACCTCCTCGCCCAGCTGCGCGTTGGCACGGATGTCGTCCTGAAGTCCACGCTGGGCTTCCCTCAACACCCCCAGCTTCTTGCGCAGGCTTTCCATCAGCTGTCTCTGCGCCCAGCAAACACACGCAGATCAATAAAGGGAACACAACCATGAACTGAAGACTTTAGGGGACGTGCAGCAGCTTAAGAAAAAACAAGAATAACATTGCCGACCTTTTTTGAGTAAGTAATAAGTAAATAAGTTGTATGAATAGCATCTGGTGGATACCCAGCTTAATTATGAACAAGTACACATTATTCGCCACAAAATATGCTCTGGAGAGTCATTTCTTTGTGGCGCAGAGGAAGCCCTAACCAAACGATCAGGCCCCCCGCCCCCCTTAAGACAGAACACGCGCTGTGCACAAAGCAAAGTTTTGCACAAAGGGCTCCTAAAATGTCAAATGACAGAGCGCTT
The DNA here is from genome assembly GCF_033978785.1 of Entelurus aequoreus. Taxonomy (NCBI): domain Eukaryota; kingdom Metazoa; phylum Chordata; class Actinopteri; order Syngnathiformes; family Syngnathidae; genus Entelurus; species Entelurus aequoreus. Next base: position 36,168,068 of record NC_084742.1, on the reverse strand, counting down.
CTTATGAAATTTTAGCGCAAACACAAACCTAGCCGCTTCCTGCTCCATCACAGAGTAAATCCTTGTTTTGTAAGGCAGAGTTACCGGGTTCAAAGTTGATTTACCGTATTTTTCCGACTATAAGTCGCAGTTTTTTTCATAGTTTGGTGCGACTTATACTCAGGAGCGACTTATGTGTGAAATTATTAACACATTACCGTAAATTATCAAATAATATTATTTAGCTCATTCACGTAAGATACTGGACGTATAAGATTTCATGGGATTTAGCGATTACGAGTGACAGATTCATTGTTTGGTAAACGTATAGCATGTTCTATATGTTATAGTTATTTGAATGACTCTTACCATAATATGTTACGTTAACATACCAGGCACGTTCTCAGTTGGTTATTTATGCCTCATATAACGTACACTTATTCAGCCTGTTGTTCACTATTCTTTATTTATTTTAAATTGCCTTTCAAATGTCTATTCTTGGTGTTGGGTTTTATCAAATAAATTTCCCCCAAAAATGCGACTTATACTCCAGCTATATATCCTATATATCCTACATAAAAAAAACGTATATATGTTTTTTTCCTTCTTTATTATGCATTTTCGGCCGGTGCGACTTATACTCCGGAGCGACTTATAGTCCGAAAAATACGGTATACATTTATGTCTTTAAATTAGGACTGGGCGATAAGGACGAAAAAAGTTTATCTCAATATATTTGTACTTAAACGAGATATTTGATATGTATCTCGATATGGAGGTTAAATCACCAAAAATGATTCCCTGGCGCAGCCACCGCTGCTGCTCACTGCTCCCCTCACCTCCCAGGGGTGATCAAAGGTGATGGGTCAAATGCAGAGAATAATTTTGCCACACCTAGTGTGTGTGTGTGACAATCATGGGTACTTTCAGTGAAAGTATACATATAAAGATATTCATTTTTGAGCGATATTCAGTGAAATTGAAGTGAATGACAACTGAACAACAGTCAGTGGCACTTTTATTAACCCAGTTAGTTAAGATGGGTATTAACAGCACAGAAAATAAACTGTTTAAGTAGCACAGAATTACATAACATAAATAAAATAGAAAAATATTATTTCTACGTAAAATAAATAACATAGCTGTGCAAATAAAACAAAATGTATCAAACTCAGATAAAAAAATTAATTTGCAGGCAGGCACTTTGTGATTTCCCTTCCTGGTTCGATGACCCGTCCTATCTTTGATTGGCCTGTCCCTAACCAATCATGACTCATCATAGTAAACAACCAACCAATCATGGATGTTCTTAAACGTGCAAGCACGTCTTGGAAGGAGGAAAGGGAGGGGTTTAGTAGCCCATGGAGGGCGAGCGGGGGAAAACAAGGAACACAACAAATAAATGGCGTTTGGTCATTTTAACGTGAAATAAATTATATTGATATGACGATATTTTCTTAATTCATATCTTGTTTAAAATTATCTCGATACATCTTACAAACTCAATATATCGCCATGCACTACTTTAAATGATTACTTCTTTTTTTTAACAATTTCTTTAAACATCAGATGGAATTAAAGTTTAATTATAAAAATATACATGCAATTTCACATAAATAAAGAAGTGTGAAAACAAAAAAGTGTAATGAGGAGGGGATCTCCTCCCCCTCCCCTTCTGAGGGGTGTGCCACACTTTGAAAACACCTGGCCAAGAAAACATGCAGGAAGCAACAGTGTGGTCACCTTGTAGGTGAGCTCGTCCTCTTCATGCTCCTTGTTATCACTGAAGTCCTTCATCTGGGACAGGAGCTGAGCCTTGGCCGCCGACGTGCTGTAATAGGACGAGCAGCTGGAACTCGCGCCGGAACGCCTGCTGGAAAAGACCGAAATGGTTCTCTGTGACAAGCTGGTACAAGACGACGTAAAAATGAAAGCATTTGGAAGATCTGTAGTCAGAAAAGTGAAAGAGAGAGAGATTTTCTGTAAAAGGTTGTGGCGAAGGAGCCAGTTAGGCATCGTCAAATGAAGTGGACACACACACACACACACTCTTGTATTTGTTACCTTCTTGAGACCTCTGAAAAATTCTTACCTCTCTAGGACCACCCTTTCTAAATATATAAAGATTTGTATTTACAACATTAATAATATATACATACTATGCAAATATATTTGCTTTTTTGTAACGTGCTTAAGGCCGATGACAAACGAGTCACGGACCACAGATGGCCCCTGTGCCGCACTTTGGGCAACTCAGCTGTAGAAGCCAACTGTTAATGTCCACCATAGTCTTAGTACCGTAGTGTATTTGTTCATCCTATGGTCACATATGGGACGCGGGTTGTCTTACATCAGCACCGGAAGTCGTCAAATCAGCTGTTCACCTGGCGGGTTTTTTCGGGGATGAATGGGGAAGTCCTTCTTTAGCTGCCGTCTTGTTTTATCATATATTGCTGCCTTTGCACCTGTCAATGTTTACTTTTGTATGCACATTAAATCAACAAAAAATCCTGACTTTGGAGCAATGTTCACAGACTCTAGTATTTGGCTCTTTATTAGATGCAATGGTTTTCCGTATTGGGACCATGATTTCGGTCCCAATTTTTTCACTGTTCCTCATATGGAAGGCACTTTTCCTTGTTAATGTCTCAAGAAGGGTAGAAATACAAGAAAACACACACACACACACACACACACACACACACACACACACACACACACACACAAACGCACACAAACGCACACAAACGCACGCCATCACCTATCCAAGCTGTCCGTGTTGTGCTGTGCATTGAGGAAGACGCCCCTCCATCTCTCTGTGCCCGACTCGCCCTCACTGCCTTGGAGCAAGAGCTCCTCCAGGCTCAGCCCCTCCCTGCCACTCTCCAGCTCTTCCTCCACAGAGCCGATCTCCTCCCTCCTGGCTTCTCCCACCGGCTCGGCCGGTATGTCCGTCAAGGTGTCGATGTCCGTCTCCATGACGGTGACAGGCAGCGCAAAGCAAGGGAGCTCGCTGGTGATCAGCTCATCCTCGGCAGGTAGTCCCTCGTCCTCCTGGAAGTCATCGATGTCTGTTTCCAAGGGGACATCCAGTTCTGCCTCCAGGCTGTGCGAGGGGCTCGGGCTGAGGGTAGTCACTGATTCTGTTCCGGTTTCTGTGGGTCTTGGTAGGTCCAGACTGTGCTGTTGCTGCTTGTAGTCCAGGACAAAAGAGGGATCAGAAGGTAAGACACCACAGAGGTGTCCATCTTTCAAGATAGGTGAACATGCATTGTGGCTCGGAATTCTGGGAGAGGGTGTTGTGTCCCACACAGCTTCAGGTCTCAAGTTGGCCAGTGGTTTGTGAAGATCACTTTGACTGGTGTCTGACTCCGATAGATCGTCTAGACACAAAATCTCAGTTGGCGCTGTGACCGTCTCATGTTGCTGAAAGTACAAGTTCCCCCCCCGCTCCCGAGGGGATAGCACCACAGGCCTGAAGGCCTGCCTGCAGAACATGGGACTGGGCGGGGCAGTTGAGAAGGAACGCTCCGAGAACTGAAGCTGACTGGACGAGGTGTGGGGAAAAGCGGGTTCACGGGGCAGAGGTTGGTGGCAGCTGCAGCGCGGGCAGCTCTCGGCCACTTCCTGTCTCTGCGGGGGGAGGCTGTACGACCTCTGTCGGGACGGTTCAACACTCAGATGCTCTGTGGGCTCAGTGGAGGGATGCTGTGGAGGCGCTGTAGAAGAAGAGCAGAACAGCATGTGGTGGGACGCACGCCTGCGGTGGAACTGCTCCCACTTGGGGGGCGGTGGTCTCGGGGGAGGGTTTTTCTTTCTGCGGGTCAACTGTGTACCGTGTACAGTGTCTCCCCGGACAACAGCTGGTCTTTCCTCAACTTCGCGCAGTGTCTGGCTGATGGTCGGGGAATATGCTGTCCAGTGCTGGTTGAAGCGGAGATCATTTTCAGACATGGCGCGACCCCTGTGAGAGAGGGGAGCCACTGTGTGTCCATTGCAACTGTCCCTGCCGCTGTCTAGCTGCCCGGGGTTCCATGATCCCTGATGGGGAGCCTCTTGGTGTTGCTCTCGTCTCCAGCTGCTGTAGTCCCTAAGTTGTGGGGAGATAAAAAAACACAAAAAGATTAGCCAAAAGGCAACAGTAGTTGTGTCTGCCTATGTAGCGCGGTAACTCATGCATGCGCTAACAAACAGCAATCCCTCACACAGCCACATATCGTTAGGATCATATTTTAAGCATGAATGATTGCTTTGCTTTGCACACTTAAACCTCATTACAGCCAGACGACAGCCAAGCATGACTGAGCGGGATTTCCTGCCAACTCCCTCCCGCCCCAAAGTCTCCAGGGATTAACTTAGGAACAATCAAGACAAATATGACGTGAAGATGCTTTGACCTTCCTCTCGCTCCATTCGAAAGACAGAATCAGACATATGTTGGACAATGGAACCCGCATAAGACATACAATGTGTTTATATGAAATGGAAGGGTCTCACCTCTCCGTCAGGCTGTACTTCCTGTTCAGCTTACTTGTTTCCTGTTGCCGGGCAGGATACTGCGCCTGTGGAGGACATTTAAAGGTAATTACCCCACAAATAATCCAACTAGTATGAAGCACAGGGAAGTCTTCCGACAATGTAAGTATTGAATCTGAAAGTATTCGGTACATAGTTTGTATTAAAAGGTTCCCAGGACTATCAAGAGTTCAAATTAGGCTGTACCCCCCGCACCCCCTTCAAAGGTCTTAAATTTTAGGTTTGTGGTTAAAATGAGATCCAACACTAGCATATTCACAGACACAAGCATCCGTTGTTGATTCCTCAAAGTATTTTAATGATCCGCAGAGTTGGCAATCAAAACATTAAGACTCTGACCTCATATAAGATACAAGACACAACCTCAACAGATCAACCACAAGCCACTTGGGCCAAAAACCTTCTCTGGTGCTGGTCAGTACAGTTTAGTGGAAGTCACACTCTCCAATACAGAGCATCCGCAGTGTTTTTGTTTCAAATTGTTTAGATTTGAGGAGAGCGGCTTGTGCTGAGAAAACCAGCACTTGGGCCAGAAGTCAGTTTTATTTTGCAGAACGAGAGTTTAAGGGTGTGCTGTGCTTGGGGCCCGCTTCACACCGTTTGGCTATGATCTGCACTCGGGTTCTAAACACTTCCGCTCCTTTAGCCCAATTAGAAGAGGTGGGCAGGGGCACGGTGTGATTGCACACACATGCACGATGTGCAGCTGAGTCATAGAATGACTGTAATGTGGTCGCTTTTGCTAGTTTTGAATAAATAACCAAAATAAATAATAGAAATACTCAAAATCTTCTAAAAACCAATGCACGCTTGCTCACCCGCAACTACATTTGTGTGCGTAAAAATATGCATTTAATTCATGCGATCCCTGAAGTCTATTGCCCGGTCTGAGTACACCGTAAAACTGGCTACATCATAGTTTTTCACACTTTAGATGAGTGGTCGCCTTTTGAGAGCTACTTTTACAAAAGAGATACACATTTTTGTAACAGTTAATTTCATAGCTTGTTTCAACCCAAATAAACTAATCAAGCATGTATTGCAAGAACAATAACACAGTTTTGGTATCCTCAACTCCCATATTACATTGAAACACACAAAAAACTATCTCGTTCATCTCCATCTTGGATTTTCAATATGCATCGCTTTCTGGGATTACTTACATTACAGTTTGAGTCAGAAGGAGAAGTTCCTTATTAAGCAAGCAATAGCTAATCAGTAGGTGTGTGGGAAAAAATCGATTCGAATTTGAATCATGATTCTCACGTTGTGCGATTCAGAATCGATTCTCGTTTTTTAAAATCGATTTTTTTTTTATTTAATTTTTTTTTTTTTTTAAATTAATCAATCCAACAAAACAATACACAGCAATACCATAACAATGCAATCCAATTCCAAAACAAAACCCGACCCAGCAACACTCACAACTGTAATAAACAGAGCAATTGAGAGGAGACACAAACACGACACAGAACAAACCAAAAGTAGTGAAACAAAAATGAATATTATCAACAACAGTATCAATATTAGTTACAATTTCAACATAGCAGTGATTAAAAATCCCTCATTGACATTATCATTAGACATTTATAAAAAATAAAAAAAAAAGAACAATAGTGTCACAGTGGCTTACACTTGCATCGCATCTCATAAGCTTGACAACACACTGCGCCCCCCGCGACCCCAAAAGGGAATAAGCGGTAGAAAATGGAAGGATGGATGGATGAATGAATAGAAAATCGTTTTGAATCGGGAAAAAAATCGTTTTTGAATCGAAAATCGTGTTGAATTGAAAAAAAAAAATCGATTTTGAATTGAATCGTGACCCCAAGAATCGATATTGAATCGAATCGTGTGACACCCAAAGATTCACAGCCCTACTAATCAGTAACTTGAAAATGCACCTACATAAAAGCTTCAAATGATTCGGATATGACAGGGAGTCATTATTTTACGTACCCTTTACATAGACAGTGTAACTAAAATGAAAAAAACACTAACCATCTAGGACTGCATCTATAGAGTATTTTAGTAATCAAGTAATCTATCGATTAGTTTGTTTGATTGATCAATTAATTGGATAAAACCCACCTAATGCCCTCATGCATGTTTTAGGAAAAATAGTTTAAAAAACAAAACAAATTTTCAGCGAGCCATAACCTTCATGCTTTTTTCTAATAAATACACATAATCATCATTGAAATTGAAAGTTCAACAAGTGTGCAATAATAATAATAACAATAAAAAAAACTCCTTGGTGTTGGCAGGGCACACAGATCACACAAAATTGTTTTGGCAAAACGATGATGAGTGTTGATAAATCACATTGTGCATGATACATATTTATATTCACATTTTCTCCTCCCAGTATTGTGTGAGTTTTGATGTTTAGAGACGCAAAATGGATTGCACACCTTATTATGCTGACTTAAGAAACACAATCCACTTTGCACACATTTAGTCGATCAGCTTTGCGTGTGCTATCAGGTTTGCACGTGTTTTAGTAAACGCAAACCTTTAGTAAATCAGGACGTATAATTAATCGGATTACGATTTTAAATCCATTAAACGTGCAGCCCTAGACCTACTAACATCAATGGGTCGTAGACCCTTGATCTAGACAGTGTACATCCAAACACGATCGACCAATGTTTTACACATCATTTCACATTTAACTTCCTTTGTCTGTAAAACTTGTGACGCTGCTTATAATGCAGATTACCGGATATCAGCCTCCCATTGAAAGTTGACTTGGCAAAGCCCTCACAAACCACTGAAAGTCAATAGTACCAATGAGGGAAGACTTACTTCTGTCGGAGTGTAGCTCCTCCGGTGCAAACCTCGCTGTGACGGTTGGTTAACTGGGTAGAATGCAGATCGTGGGACTTGACTTATGCTGCGAGACTTGTGTAGCGGGTTCTGGTCGTGAATGTCGTGATCTCTTTCTCTGTCGTAAGAACTGCTGAACAACTCTTTCCTTTCTCGCTGCAGCTCTTCCTCTCTTTCTTTGTTAAGACGTTCCTTTTCCTTTGCCCTCTCCAACTCAAGCTCCATCTCACGTTCCCTTTCCCATCGTCTCACCCTCTCCTCACGTTCCTTCTCCCTGAGCCTATCTCTTTCTATTTCTAGTTCCCTCTCCTGTCTATCCTTCTCCTGCTGCATCTCCATTTCTCGCAACATTCCATCCCTCTCCTGCTCCCTGGATCTCTCCTCCCATGTTCTCATTTGGTTCCTCTCCTTCTCCTGTGGTCTCTCCCGGCTGTTACACACTGATGGCCTCCCGGCTTCCATTGGGTTTGGAAGCAGGGTTTTTTCTTGCTGTAGCCCCTCCTGGTAGGAGTATCTCCTTTGGTTTGTACACTGAACATGCTCCACCTCCTGGGACTTCCTCTGTGTGCGACCCGACAGACTAGACACCTTTGATCCCGCAATGGATTTGCTTGTCTCCTCAAAAAACTTCCTCCTGTCTGCAAATGGAAGGATGTCAGAGTCCTCCATCCGAGAACAGGAAGAGGAGCGACCATCAGGGGGGCTGGAAGAGGAGGTAAAGGCACATGCCCCGTGCCTTGACTGGGTGACTCCTGACATGCTATCTCCAACAACTCCATGCAGTCTGCTTGGTTTTGGTTCTGGCTGGAGCTTATGCTCAGGAGTCCAACGCCATCGACGAGCTTTGCCCGCAGGAGCTGGCTCCTCCACAACTCGGACACCAACACCAAAATGAGGCACTCGTGGGTCCAAAATCTGAACGGCTGTCATTGTGGATGGAAGCTGAGCAGGCGGATCATCACAGTTTGTTTGACATGAAGTGTTTGGTTTCTCATCTAGTACTGTTTCTAATGGACTAGCAGTTGATGCAAACACAACTTTGGTGCTTCTTTCTTTGACTACAATGTCCGCTTCTTCAGGCTCCTCATGGAAATCTGTACCCTCCTCTTCTTGAACAGTTTCACCACTAGAAAGTAACCCTCCAGGGCCACGACTACTCTGCAGTTGAGCCTTCTTCTTCTGGATCTCATTTCGAAGGTTGGTTGCAAAGCGTTCACTGCGGCGGCGATTTCGACGATGGTATTTTGATGACTTTTTCATGGTAGCTGCGACTGCGGCATTTTCCTCAGATTTTTCACCCCCTCCTCTGCTCTCATCTGCACTTCGCTCCTCCATTAAAGTGTCGACACTTGCAGCAGCACTAAGAGGCTGAAAATCTTCTACAAGTAATTGATTAGAGCCCAAAATACTCTGTACTGATGGCTCTGTTGTCTCCTCAGGTACACTCACAGAGCGACCCCAAGGGAGGTGATGCTGAATCAGAAGAAGGGACTTGCCGTGTACTCCCATTCCATTTTCCACTTCCAACTCCAAGAACACAGATCCAGGGGTTGAGCAGCGGCTTCCGTCCGTTTTGTTTGGTGGATCCAGAAAATGACTGTTTGAGGGTTGTTGGTCTTTCATCAGGCATGGTGGTACACAAGACCACTTGGTGCTACATGGGGGATCTGATTGACTAGAAAACTCTCGTGAGGAGTTGTCCCTGTTAAACTGCTCAAACTGAAGTTGTGGGACATTCTTAGGGTCATTTTGCTGGTTTAGACCTGTACAAGTGTGCTTGGTCTGAGAGTGCATGACATGAGAGAGTCCCTGAGATTCCCCTGAGGGTTCTGAAGAAACCAGAGATAACCCAACAGGGTCACAGAAGTGATCTGTCGTTGTTTTATCACTGTAGTCTTTTTGAGCACTCATTTTGCTACTAAGTTGTTCATTTTGGCTATCATGTCTAGTATTACCTTCTTCTACTTGAAGGAAGCCATTATGAATTCCTGGTCTATCATTTGGAGAAGACGTATTGTCATTAAAGAAACAAGGAACACTGCACATTTCAATTGGAGCGGAAGCACAGCGTTTGTTTGGAAGATTAGGGCAAGTCCTGGTTGTTTTAAAACTGTTATTTCTGTTTGGAGACTGAGTGTGAGTCAATTTTCTTTCTGATCCATCTTCCCCATTTCTTATGATATCACACTCTACCCCCCTTGTTTCCTCCTCATAAGAAAAGGAAGAAGGCCTTTCTTTCACCTCTACAGGCCTCGGCCTTGGCCTGGTCAGTGATCTGGACTTCAGTCCAATCTGCTGCGCTCCATTCGGTGCCTCGCCGGATGAACTACCGAGCGTTGCAGCATCCCTACCAGGAAAGGCAAAACAAGGCGGCCCCAGGCTTTGGAAGAAGTTGTCCATGGAATAAACGTCACCAGGCCGAAGCGGCACTGTAGCGTAATCAGATGTGTTGGAGCTGGCAGAGAAGGAACTATAGGCAGAGTCTCTTTTGTTGTTGAAGAGCGCTGGGTCGACGGGGGAACTGAGGGAGTCTGAGTAAGGCTGTGTGACGGGTGTGGGCGTATCCAAGCTCTCCATGGAGCCCAAGGAACTGCTTCTATCTGTAGATGAGTATGGCCTGGACAGCTGACCCCACTGCATAGGCAAATCACTGCAAGGATAAGGAGAAATTATTCAATTTGGTATTTTATAACATTCCTAATAAAGGAATGGAAACACAGAACTACCAATAGGGCTGGGAATCTCAGGGTACTTATTGATATGATAGGAAATGTGATACATTGTTCACGACAATGATAGGAAATGTGATACATGGTTCACGATAATGATAATATTGTGAACCAACCACCCCCAAAAAATCTAAATACTACACTACCGTTCAAAAGTTTGGGGTCACCCAAACAGTTTTGTGGAATAGCCTTCATTTCTAAGAACAAGAATAGACTGTCGAGTTTCAGATGAAAGTTCTCTTTTTCTGGCCATTTTGAGCGTTTAATTGACCCCACAAATGTGATGCTCCACAAACTCAATCTGCTCAAAGGAAGGTCAGTTTTGTAGCTTCTGTAACGAGCTAAACTGTTTTCAGATGTGTGAACATGATTGCACAAGGGTTTTCTAATCATCAATTAGCCTTCTGAGCCAATGAGCAAACACATTGTACCATTAGAACACTGGAGTGACAGTTGCTGGAAATGGGCCTCTATACACCTATGTAGATATTGCACCAAAAACCAGACATTTGCAGCTAGAATAGTCATTTACCACATTAGCAATGTATAGAGTGTATTTCTTTAAAGTTAAGACTAGTTTAAAGTTATCTTCATTGAAAAGTACAGTGCTTTTCCTTCAAAAATAAGGACATTTCAATGTGACCCCAAACTTTTGAACGGTAGTGTATGTAGCATAATTTGTACAAACAAAATCAATGATGCTGTTTACGTAAGTACAATATAACTTTAAACAGAATTTCATTTAGTTAAACACTATTTCAAATTCAATTTACATAACACCACATCTCTTGTCTCAAATAGAGCAAATCTATTATGTAAAAACATTAAAATATTTAGTATTTACACAGTTCAATAATAAATAAATGTAGTCTAGATTACGGTTGCACTGATTAAAGTGGCTGTTTGCAACATTTAAACAGCCAACTTTTCAATGTATATTACACATTATATCCCGCCCTCTCACTGCTTCTTGTACGTAATGATGTAATTATGTATGTACGCAACACATGCACGCGTGTTAGCTTTTCGTGTTGTTGACTAATAATAGCAATTTGGATAGCTAGTGTTAGCTGCGCGTACGTGTTGATGAGACTGGGTGGGTGACCGCCGGTAAAAATGGTTATTATATACGGTAAACTGTGTAATTGTAAAAAATATAGTAATTGTCAAATACATGTGTTCTGTTAAACCACCAATGGTAGCCGGTGGTGTTCTTGTTATATTTTTTGTTACTGTGAGGAAATCAACTAATTAAATTATTTGGATAACATTTATTTTCTGTTGCTTCGATTAATCATTTAGTGAGTGTGACAAATAAAAATTTATGAAATCCGGACTGCATGGACTGCCTTTTTCATACTTTCATTTCACTTTCATTAATGCACACATGTTAAAAGTGCAATATCAATGTGGATGATATGTATTCATTAAAAAAAGAATGAAGGTTATGGCAAGCAGAGAAATCTTTGTTTGTTGCTAACTATTTTCCCTAAAATACGCATTGATTCTCTAAAGCGTGTTTTAACCGATTACTTCATTAATCGATCAAACTAATTGATAGAAGACTCAATTACAAAAATAATTGATAGCTGCAGCCTTAGTCTAAATGAATAGGGATAAAGATGAAGTTAATTAAAACAATTATCTTACATTCATGGTAATCTGGAAAAATAATGTTACAAAATCAGATTAATCTGTTGCTTTCTTCGATGACAGTAGTTACTGTCTCTTTGAGAATACATCTGAACAGATCGGCTGAGATAAGCGCTAATGAAGGATTGCCCCACAGTTTTCTTACCGTTATGTTTGAAGGGAAATATGAGACCTGTGGTATATATTTCACGAGAGTACTGTGTTTTACTACATCAATAAAGCACACAAGTAGCCAAGGTGTTTTTTGGATCTCACCTCCCACAATGGTGACTGGACTCACCAAGGGGGATTGATTATTGAAGAAGGGAACAAATTAAAAATTATATTATAAAGCTAAATATCGCTATAGTTGACCATATCAATATATAGTCACACTCCTACTCCCAAACATCAACAAATATAAAAGGTTTAATGTATTCTGCCAGGAGGAAGTCCACACGGTTCCTCTTATTAACATTACAGCGTCAATACACAAGTTCTCCATCAATTTGTGAAATTATAAATACAAGTAGCATTCAATTTTGAAACAAGATGTTTTCCCAAAAGACACAGTATATATTTCTTCAAATGACATATACATCTAAAAGCTGGGGAATCTGGTTCCAATAACTCCGAAAAGGGAACCACAATAGTCCTCTGTGTGTTTTTAAAGAGCGCTCCAGGATGACTCTTTTAGTCTGATCTGGATTTCCTCCTCATCAACTCAGACTGCCATAAGTCCAGTTCTCCTAAGTCCTCACCCGATTCCCCACATCCTCTGTCTTATATCCCTTTTCGAAATCATTGTATTACACCAACCCATCTATACCCATCTATCTTCTTTTGAACTACTTTACTTCTGAAAAAGAGTCGAATGGTCAGGTTCCTATGAGACTGTTGCAGCAAAATGTCAAAAAAGATACTAAGAACAAGGCAAAACAATTCCAAGGAGACCATGTAAAAAGCAGTGTGGACTTACTTACATGCGGTAAATATTGTGGTTGCACAACGGAGTGAGCGGCAAAGCCAACATAACCAAAACAACCCAGACAAGAACCTGATTTCAACCCCTTGCCTTCTGGTCATATCACTTTCATTGTACGCTTTCCGCTTGTGCTTAAATTGCAAAAATTTGCCAAAAATCATAGGGTTGCGGTTTGCTAATCCATGTGTGAATGTAAAAAGTTTCCACTCAATCTATCCAAGCGATAGGTCACTGCTGCTTTAATGACATTTCTATTGGGTAACTCGTTATAGGCCTACATGAGAAAAATCATCTCTGAAGGGAAGTGAAAAAAGAAAGCAAGGGCTGCTGTATATATCTGAACTGGATGAGAGCAGGAGGAAAACAGCAAATGAGAGGGGAGCTGGACAGGAAATGACAGTGACTCCTGCGCAATGAGGCCCAGCATGGAACATGCGAACGGGCCGGTGGACGTAGGCAAACCAGTGGGAAACAAGGCGTGTGTGCTCAGTTGCAGCATATTTCTTTTGGCCTAACAACACACACACACACACAGAGATGCCGAGCGTACAAAAATTCTGAGACATGTACAGTTTACTGGACGTCTTCCTCCCTTTGTCCACATGTACTTGGAGTCACAAGCCATTGTGCACATTCCCACACAGATGTTGCCATCTTAACCACAATCCAGTCTAAAAGAGGTGCATGATATCATTGATTCATATCAGACAGGGAACAGTAAAGCATTGATGAAGAACAAAGACATTAAAGCAATCTTTTTGTTGTGAGTCACAATACAAACACTGAAGTTCCCGTTTCCTCTAAAGGATCCACGGTTTAGCCTGATGAGGTCATCATACAAATAAGACTATATGACTTCTTCTTTTGAAGATATATGACAAAAGAAAATATTAGATAATCTTGTTAACACGCAAACCAGCAAAAGCTTCCTCACAAATTGGGGCAAACAGTTTTTAAAGTCTAAGTACTAGACTTTTTTTTGACCTGGTGGCTCGTTAAATTCCAGCAGTGTGGTTCTGATTCACCATAACTACTGTCTCGGTTGTTAAAGCATCCTAAGAGGATGTTTGCCGACATGGTCGTTTAAAACACAATGTCTGTGGTAATATCACACAGCAGCAGAAGTAGCAGTGAAACAATTGAAACAAGGCAACATGTAAAATTGATTAATCATTTAGCAAAATGAAAGCGCCACTGAGAACGGTCAGCTTGGTCCCCAGACAGACAAAGAACAGCTCACCAGGGGCAATCTGATTGGCTATCACACTGGATTGTTTGCGTAGCGGGTTAAAAATAGAACAAGGGGCTTCCTGCGTCAGTGGCGTTGACATTAAAATACAATGATGTCACTTGTTTTCTGGCGATTGTTGACTATCTGGGGACAAAAATTCCCACCAGGGTGTGCTGAACAAGGACTACATTTACAGTCTGGCTGATGGAGTTAAACGCCTGAAAGATATGAGATTTCAAAGACTCACCTGTTGTCACTCGTGTGCCAGGCTAGTGTGTACGCGCCAGGATGGAGCTGCATGGCAGGAGGAGGGGGAGGCGGAGGGAGTGCGGGGTAGTCGGCCGGTGGAGGGACGCAGGGTGGCGGAGATGGGGGCGGGGGCGGAAGGGGCAACTCGGACACCTTTGCCAATTGCCAGGAGTGAGGCCCGATGATTGGGATGCTGCGCCTGCGGAGATGTACAGGGAGAAGCAACAGTCGTTCAAGTGTTCCATATAGCAAAACAGTGCCCAGAATGCTGCCCTGAGGGACACATATACTACATTACTGGATGACAATTGACATCAGAGACTGAACTGAATAAAAAACCTTGAGATATTTGAACTTGCTACTGACTGCCATGTCTTGGAGCAGAGTTAACACAAAGCCATTCTCCATTTCTGGCCTTCGTGCTTCAGTCCGTTAGCACACTGTTGTCCTGTCGAGCCGTGTAGCCTCATCGAGTTGTGCTACCTGGCGTTACAGCAAATGTGTTTAATACCTGTTTGAAATGTTCTAACAGTCTGTTTTTGAAGAATTTTTTCACGTAACTAGAATTTTTTGACTAAATAAAGCTCTATAACGGTATTATCGTATAATTTAGTGCATCAAACAAAATACTGCAGTTAAGAACAAATTTAATTAACTCATATTGTTGTGTTAACTTTGACAGCCCTAATAATTAGCTTAGAAGCATTTTTCGACAAGTACATTTATTTTTTGATATATGCTCCTGATTTTGTACAACATATGCAGCATTATAATGCAACTTGATATAAAGATAGCTTATTTTGACCGGCAAAATGTATTCGATATATGTTGTGGAGTTGTGCACCCCATAGGTGTGCGCTAGAGATGCGCGGATAGGCAATTATTTCATCTGCAACCGCATCACAAAAGTCGTCATCCACCCGCCATCCACCCGAACTAACATTTTATCAAAACCACAACCGCCCGCCACCCACCCGTTGTTATATATCTAATATAGACGATGCAAGGCATTCCTGTTAAAGAAAGGAGACTGATCCAATGCAGCAGAGACATTCAATGCGTGCCAAAAAATACATAGTTAAATGTTGTTACCCACATACGAAAAACGAGCAGCACTCTTTGAAACAGGCAATTATTCATCAAGCACTGCTGCAGCTGTCACGCCAAATTTATTTCCCCTACAAAAACCTTCCCCCCTCCCCCATTTACTTCCGTGGTCATTGACAGCGATCGATAGCACTTCGGCTTTCACTGCCCGTCGCTGGAAAGATACTTCGTATTTGACAGCTGCTGGAATTTGAAGAAATCGATTATTTGTTTTTTTGTACAGGCGCGAAACAGGACAGTCGCGTGCGGGTTAAGGACCCCCGGCAACTTTGTGACTTTATTGGACGCAGCCCCGAAGTAAATGGGGTGGAAGGCTTTTGTAGGGGGGAAGAATTTTGGCGTGACAGCTGCAGCAGTGCCTGATGAATAATTGCCTGTTTCAAAGAGTGCTGCTCGTTTTTCGTATGTGGGTAACAACATTTAACTATGTATTTTTTTTTCTGAATTGGTTCAACCGCCACCCGCCCGAATCTATTTAAAATCTATTTTTTTCGTCATGCATCCGCCCGACCCGCGGATTATCCGCGGAGTCCACGGTTGTGTCCGCAAACCGCGCATCTCTAGTGTGCGCGGTTCAACAGAACACAGTCACTTCTTACTGTTATGTAACTATGAAGGATACAATTGGCCTATTGGATGACTTAAGAAAAAGGCTTGACCACACCACACTAAAACTCTCTGCCCCGGTTTGTCTCAGAATTTAAATAGACGGTACAGCCCTAATTGAGTCTACTAAGAATTTAAATATGTGTGACCATCTTTGGGAAAAGAATGCCAGGTGTTATAAGCACTATAATTGAAAAGCAAAGAAGGCCTTTTTCTGATGTTTGTGACAAAAGCAGAAACATTTTTAAGACCAACACGCCGCTTTTTTTTACTGCTTCCGACTTCTTGAACATTGTGCCACAATATCGCCCAAGTATGTCCCGAAAAAGAATTGAGGCGGGATTTTGTCATTGAGAAATATACAAGAAGCACAAAACTGTACAACCACCTATTCCTTCTATTTTCAGCTGTTCAATAGGTGACAGTGCTAGTGTACGCAATGCTGAAACTGAGAAGCAAAATTTGAGTTCTAGAACTTTTTCGCTGTTGCCATGGTTCCTTGAGGATTTAAACAAGGTGCCAGTGAATTCCTGACTTGTTGAACTTGCATGCTCGGAGCTCTCAGAGAGTCTCGATGACAAAACTGAAGGATAAAAAAAGAACATTCTTAGAGTTGTTGAAAAGACTTTTGTTAAGGTTGCATTCAGGGACGTCCAAGAAGGCTCCATAATGTCTGTGGGCCCTTTCTTGGGTTTTTTATTTTATTACAAGACCCCGGGAACACAAGATAATGCTGGCTGATACTTTCTCTTTGTACACATCGAGCAAGGCCACGACAATGGCTACAAAGTTGAAATAATCTTGTGACCTAAGGGTGACCCTGTCACTTTGTGGACTGAAAACAATTCTGAAATTTGCCTAAATGTATATTGGACAATTTGCTGTGGAACAGCGAGTTCCTCGAGCTTCTAACATCCACAAACAATCAGGAAATTATATTAGGTGATAGCAGAATGAAATTAAATGTAAAAAAAAATGTCCAAAAAAGTCTGATGAATCTGCCAGATGAAGAAAGACTACTGGAATGTCCCACTTCATGTTCAGAGGCTGCAACAGCTGACTGATAGCGCAAAGGTCAAGGCACATAATCTGAGTCATACACAGTCTCAGTAGCAGCAACCCAGCCAATGCCGGAGGAAAAATATTCGACATACTCTACACTAGACAACAAGAACACAAACGATCAGAGCATTCGCTGTCAGAAGGAACTTTGATGACAAACCCACCGGCGTGTTGAGGAGAAATATCCACAGGCAAAGCGCTCCCAGCCAGCAAAATGCAAAGAGCCAGAAGGTCAAGTTCAACACGTTCACTGGAGAAGTCCAAACAATGGAGCCTCTCTGCTCACTTTCTGGGTTAAATCTCCTCCTAACAGTATGACAAGAGTGCCTGGCTATGACCACAAGGTGGGTGAAGCCTCTGTCCGTCCGAGGACCATGAGGCTGGCACTGAGAGGGAAAGTCAGAGGGTCGCTCCTCACATCCCCTCTCTCTCCTATTCCTTGCTTCCTCCTCACTTGTTCTTCTTGCCTGAAGACAAAACATGACTATTTCTCCCTCATGCGCTCACTCCCACCCGCTCGGTCGCTCTCTCTCTTTCCCATCTCATTCTTTGCCTGCCTTGCTCGCCCCCTCTCATGCAGGATGTGTGAGCCAGTCAGAGAGGAAGTATTGTGGAGGGCAGATAAAGTGGTGCACGTCTGCTAAAATAATAGCCAAGAGTCCCACATTGTTGTTGTTTGAAGGTGGGGGAATCTGAGGTACTTCCTGAAAGTCCCTAAAAGAGCCTAAGAAACAGAAAGCGTAGGCTTTTTGCCATCAGAAAAAAATGTGGTGAAAGAAAGAATATAAGTAGGATGTGTGGTCTGAAAGAGAACAAAGTAGCATGAATTGAAATGAACTCGGACCAAACAATGATCTGCGTTGATAGATGAGCAGAAATCCCCATCCACTCATTTTCTACACTGCCTGTCCTCATTCGAGTTCGAGGGGGGTTGAAGTTTGTGCCAGCAGACTTTGGGGTGAAAGGCGGGGTACTCCCTGGTCTGGTCTCCAGTCAATCACAAGGTCTCCAATTAGCCTAAAATTCATGTTTTTTCTGCGATAACCACTGGGCCACTGTGCTGGTAAAAACAGCTTCCAAAAAGAATGCTTCACCGTGGCCCTGGGGGACACCAATGTTAGATAATAGTGTCATTGACCTGCCAAGTACCCCCGAGCCCTGCCTTTTATTTTTGGACTTATCGTACACACCAGTGCTTCTCAACTGGTTTGGCTGACTCATCTCCATCCATTTTCCACCGCTTGATCACTACTTAATAGCAAGCATTGACCCCAATTGTTTGAACTGAAATATAAACATGAATACATATGAAAATACAATCAAGTGCAGTTTGAATTTAAGTTATTGCAAAATATTAGTGTGCCAAAACAAAAAAAATAAGTTTTAGTGATAACTTCAGGAAACATTTTTTATCCATACATTAAATTATGACTTGAAAAAATATGTGTGTGTAGGTTTTCAGTTTCTGAGGAGTTGAATCAGAGCAACTGGACTTGTTTGATTTTGTTAAGATTTTTTTCACCTCTCATTCAGGTCCAAGTGCAGTTATTCAACTCCTTAGATAAAGAAAACGGTCAATTAAAAAATATTTAAATATATAAAAACATACTTTTGTTTTGATTAATGTATACTAGTAGGTAAATGTAATCTCCCAGTCTGGACCAGTAGTTCAGTTACATTTTTATGCCTGGGTCTAGGGCTGGGCGATATGGCCTTTTATTAATATCTCAATATTTTTAGGCCATGTCACGATACACGATATATATCGCGATATTTTGCCTTAGCCTTGAATGAACACTTGATGCATATAATCAGCCATCAGACTGTATAATGCATATGTTCTTTGACTGCACTTAAATGTGAGCGAACTGTGGTGCTGAATTTCCCTCGGGGATCAAAAAAGTACTTTCTATTCTATTCTAATCACAGCAGTATGATGATTCTGTGTGTCTACATTAAAACATTCTTGCTCGTACTTCATTAATATATGCTCATTTTAAACTTTCATGCAGAGAGGGAAATCACAACTAAGTCAATTTAGCAAAAGTGTATTTATAAAACAGTTATTAAGAAGTGGCACAAACATTCATGTCATTTACAGAACAGAAAGTGCAAGATTGTCAAAGACATTTTAAAACAAGTTATTAGTCCACTTTTGTGCATGATGTCACTAAGATGACATATCGAAACAACACTAAATTAAAGTGTACTTTTTGTACAGAACGCCACTACAATAGTTAAAAACAAATAAAGTGCACTTTTGTGCATGATGTCAGTTCATGTCACACAAGTTATTTCAATAAGTGTCACATAAAAATGAGCTGCATATCAAATAGTATATGTCATACGGTGTTGATGTGGAAATGGTTGCTTCGGCATTTTGTGGGTGTGGCACCGAACAGAGATGTTGACATGCGGAGTTTGAAGCACTCTTCATTCTCTAGCGGGTGACTTTTCAAATGATGCTACAAATTAGCAGTGCTGCTACTTTTAGTAGCAACGCTTTTGCCGCATAATTGTTCAACATATTCCCGCTTGAAACCAAACCACCGCCAGACGATGGATCCTGTGCTGTTTTTCTTAGGAATGAATTATTCCTCCATTTGTTACCAGATTCGCACCTTCTCTCTCTTGTATTACCACCCGCACCACTTCGTTAACATCACAGCTAACGTTACCATGTCGCTACCTCTCTGCTCCGCGGGAGCGTGTGACGTTGCACACGTGACGTATGTAAGAAGGTGCGCTTGTTTTAAGTCTCTGTGAGAAGGAGAGACAAGATAGCGGGAGAAACGCATGCAGTGTAATGCCCGTAGCTAAAAGCAACTGCGTGAGAACATATATACTCGAATA
This sequence comes from Entelurus aequoreus, assembly GCF_033978785.1. Lineage (NCBI taxonomy): Eukaryota > Metazoa > Chordata > Actinopteri > Syngnathiformes > Syngnathidae > Entelurus > Entelurus aequoreus. Next base: position 36,148,270 of record NC_084742.1, on the reverse strand, counting down.
TCACGATATAGTCATTTTCTATATCGCACAGAGACAAACCCGCGATATATCGAGTATATCGACATATCGCCCAGCCCTACCTGGGTCACGGTGTCTGCATTGTTTAGGTTCCTATAAGATCTGTTTGATTTTATTCCAAATTCAGTTTTAATTCTCCAAAATTCAGTTTTTACCGTTCATGGTGGTATGGTGTACAAACTTTTTCCACCGAGGGCTGCATACTCAAAAGTGAAAGAATGCGGGAGACAATTTTGACATATTTTGTACATTAAGGATGTTAAAACCAATTCAATTTACCCGTATATGCTAAACTATGTAAAAAACAAAAATATAATCTTAGCTTTTATGTTATAGATGACAAACAAATAGTTGTTGGTGTTGGATATAATATACCACATTGGGCTGGGCGATATATCGATACACGCGATATATCGCGGGTTTGTCTCTGTGCGATATAGAAAATGACTATATCGTGATATTCGAGTATACGTTCTCACGCAGTTGCTTTTAGCTGCGGACATTACACTGCAGGCTCTTCCCACTCCTTGTCTGTCCTTCTCACAGAGAGCGAGCGCACCTTCTTACATACGTCACATACGTATACGCCCTCGCGCAGCAGAGAGGTAGCAGCATGGCTAAAGTTAGCTGTGGTGCGAGTGGTAATACGAGAGAAAGAAGGTGCAAATCTGGTAACAAATGAAGGAAGAATTAATTCCCAAGAAAAACAGCACGGGGTCCATCGTTTGGCGGTGGTTTGGCTTCAAGTGGGAATATGTCGAACAGACAACCGTAATTTGTCAAGTGTGGGGGAAAAGCATTGCTACAAAAAGTAGCATTACTGCTAATATGTAGCATCATTTGAAAAGTCACCTGCTAGAGAATGTAGAGTGCTTACTCCGCATGTCAACATCTCCGTTCGGTGCCACACGCCCACACCATCAAAATGCAGAGGCAAACATTTCCAGATCAACACCGTATGAAAAAAATTGTCAACAACAAAAGAAATAACGTCCGCAGGAACCTACCACATAGCGAAGGACGTACACAATTTTTGATTTCCTATTAAGCAGCTAATTTTTATTTTACACTTATTGAAATATCTTGTGTGACATCATGTACAAAAGTGCACTTTATTTGTTTTAAACTATTGTAGTGGCGTTCTGTACAAAAAGTGCACTTTAATTTAGTGTTGTTATGATTTGTCATCTTAGAGACATCATGCACAAAAGTGCACTAATAGCTTGTTTTAAAATGACTGACAATTTTGCACTTTCTGTTTTGGAAATGACATGAATGTTTGTGCCACTGCTTAATAACTGTTTAATAAATACAGTGTAGGTCAATTGACTTAGTTGTGATTTCCCTCTCTGCATGAAAGTTTAAAATGAGCATATATTAATGCAGTATGAAGAAGTGAAGTGAAGTGAATTATATTTATATAGCGCTTTACATAGTGAAAGAGCCATATTGGACCAAAAATACAAAAAACAAATCTGTCGGGAGCCGCAAAAAATAATGTTTTAATGTAGACACATAGAATCATCATACTGCTGTGATTATATGCATCAAGTGTTCAATCAAGGCTAAGGCAAAATATCGAGATATATATCGTGTATCGCGATATGGCCTAAAAATATTGAGATATTAAAAAAAGGCCATATTGCCCAGCCCTAATACCACATAATAATACATTCATTTAATTTTAAGTACCATACTTTTCAGGCTATTGAGTGCACCTGTATTTAAGCTCTATATTTTAGAGGAAATAAATATTTGTGCAAATATTAGCCGCACCGGACCATAAGCCGGTGGTCCGGCTTGTGGACATATCTTAATTGTCACACGGCAGTAAAACGGCTGATCAAACAAAACAAAAGTCATCGTCATGGACCCACAAACTGCGGAAGCTTGCTCTCCAATCAGCTAAACGGACTTAATAACTTAATGGTGACGTTTTGGTGAATTTATGAAACTAAAACAATACAAAAAGAATGCCATTGTAAGTTAATAATACTAATACAGACACTTGCAAATGTGTTAGCATATTCGCCAATGCTAACGACGCTAGCTTGATTACATTACGATAGCATGTACACAAATTGCACTTCTACAGACATCACTCATGGAGCGGTTTCGTAAGTATGAATTGTTTTAGTTAAGCTGTGAAACTTACAAACGTTGCTTGGAGTGATGAATGAAGAATCCTTACAAGCAGAAACGCTATGGACGAATAGTAGACGAAATGTGGTTCAAGGCACGACATAGGAAGTACATTTGCAACTCATAGCACGTGCAGTGAGCGAACTCATCCAAAAGATGGTGCCATAATACAAACAATAACACACCTTTTCAGTGTCTCTGTCGGTGTTTAATGAAAACCAATTGTTGAATACAAAACATTATGACAAGAATAAATTGATAAATTAGCCGCACGGTTTTATAAACAGCAGGATGGAAAACGTTGAGGAAAAGTAGCGGCTTATAGTCCAGAAAATTTGGTACATATGTCTCTAATTTACACTTAATTTTCCAACAAAAAGTGTGTGCTTTTTGTGTCAGTGGATAAAATGTCTGTTAATTGAATGCAAAAAGCCCTAAATGTATTTATACAATACACCGTTGGAGAATTGTACCCAGTATTTAAAGCCAAAGCATAATAATGTTGTAACATAATGTATCAATAAGTGCTGTCAAGTTATCATTAATCTAGCAATGAAGATGTTTAAGATGCTACAGTCTCTGTCATCGACAGGTGGCTGACATTAGCAGCAGCAGCACTGTGTTTTTCACTACGATAAGTAGCCTAACCATCAAATTTGTAAAGAAAAACAAAACAAAAAAAGAGCATACAATCCGACACGTATAGTCGTTTGGGAACTGTTCAGCCCTTCTGAATAAGATATTAGTTTCTTAATTTTTTTTGCACACTTGAGGTTGAGCCGACAAAGTGTTGGTGCGGCTCCATGGAGTAAAAGTTTAGTTTTGGTGGGTGCACGTACCCTTTATGACAGTCGGCTAACCCCTGGAGGCACACATTAGGGATGTACAGTAACTGTAGTTTTTGTGACGGTTGTCACTATCATCACGGTATTGTTGAATGTGCTCAGAAAGTACTTATAAACACACTGAAATCTTTTAACCATTTTCTAAGAATAAATAAACACGCACAATAGATTTCGTTGGCAGAGAAAAACATAAAATTTTCCTGAATCAACTCTGCAAATGTGCAGTAACATGGAATAGTTCATTGTGTGAGTAGGGAAGGTGGAGCTATCAAAATGATCAGAATGTTGACGTATTTCAAGCACACTAACTAAATAAGACAAAAAAAGAAATGATTGTTTTAAAAAGAAGAAAGCTTTGTTCATCATTTTTATAAGACATTTGGGGACCACTAGAAATCTTGGGGCCCCAGGAAGCTGTCTGCGTTTTCCTATAGGTAAGTCTGCCCGTCCTCTCCGTCCTAGGAGAGCCCAGTTTGTAGGTTCTAGAAATTGGATTTATGGGAGCCGGATCTTAACCTTTCACACCTTTCAAAGTGCCTCAAATACTGGCTCATTATTAGAATTTTTTTTTAAGAAGTAACTTGTTTTTTTTATCTAGGAAACAATCAAAGTTCGCAGTTATGAGATTTGGTTCAGAATAACTGAAACCTATACGTGCACAATTGGTGGGAATTATTCTGAAACAATAATTTAATTTGGTTTATATTTTCATTGTAAACCTTCATTAGGTGGTGCCATATCCCTTATCCTATCCCATATGGATTGATAATGAAATCACTTTTACTAAGAAAACAACTTTGTGGATCACAAGTACAGAAAAATATACAACTAACACAAAATATTGCCTGACAAGACGAAAATGTGAATGCAAAATTGTACTACTGTAATTGGTGTTTACACTTGAGCTACTAACAACAGGCCATTTGAATTAAAATGGCTCACAAAAAAAATGGCTCGCAAAAAAAAATTGCTCGTGTCTGCAAATTGGTTCTCATCGCCGTTCAAAAAACTTGGCTCGTTCGCAAATGTCACATCTCGAGTAGGTTCAATGTTCACATTTGAATAGCTTAGTTCCTCAGACAGTAACGTGTTTATATAAGTTTAAATTGTTATATGACGTTTGTAGTTAAGGTAGCTAGCAATCAGTGTGCTAGTTTGCATCTCCAGCAGTGATATGCGACAATACTGCTTTTCTTTTCGACCCGATACAGAGTAAAATTCAGGCTGTTATCGGCGATAGTGATCCCATACTTTGTGCAAATATTCATGTTGTGTCTAGTAACATTTAAAAAGTAGTGAATTTCTACAATAAAAAGATACATAGTCTTGCTGTTTTATAATATTGAGTGACTCATTTTAATGCCAGTAATTTTCTTTGGTAAACAAAGGACAGACTGAATGACTGAGATGGCGCTGGGTGCTGCAAGCTCAGTATGAAGACAAAAAACAACCGTTTTTTAAGTCAATGACTTAAAGGCAATTACTGCAATTGCGAAGCAGCTCAGATGTTTTACTTGATGGTGGTCATGTTTTTAAGTAATCTGGCTCAAGTTTAGAATTTTAAAGATGTGTGCTTAACATTTCCCTAAAAGTTTGGTTTGAATTTGGTGAAGATTTGTGTAAAAAGCCTTAAGTTAAAGTAAAAGTTTTACAACTTTCAAATTGGGGAATGATAACAACGTCACCTTGTTGTGTATGTCAGAAAAATACCAGCACAAGCAACACAGTAGTTGTGCGTGTTTTGACATATTTTCACACTTTTGTGTGCAGTGGCTCATGAGTAGAACCATTAGCTTACACAAACAACTACACCCCAGACACTTAATAACAGGAGGCCATTAGTGGCTTCAAAAGATTTCCTGGTCTACCATATCTCTTGCAGACTCCATGAAGATACGTGTGTGTGTGACGTATATATATGTTGGTTGGCAGATTCTTTACATTCCGTGTGTTGCCTTCAAAGGGGGAAAAGGGTTAAGGCTAGAGAAACCTAAACAAGGCTCAGCTCCTCCCCGCTCGCTTCCATTGTGTGTCTGCCTGCAATCAGAAGCTATTTGTTTGCTTTATGGCTCTTACGGTGCGTGTGTCTGTGCACGCGCAATCAGATCCTTCTGTTTTGTCTCATCTTGGCCCTTAAAAAAACGATATTTGTTTCAAAAGTTATGGGTATTCAGGTAGTGAAAAAAAAGATAATGTGGATTCATGTAAGGATGGAAATTTGTGGGGTTATAGGTCACTGATGTTGGAGCCAAGATCACTCCAAAGGAGTTTGACGTGTTCCTTCCGTACCAAACTCATCCAAGCATCAATTATGAACCTTGCTTTGTCTGCTGGGTAGGGCTGCACACTTAATCGAATTTGAATCACGATCATGATTTTGGCTGTCACAGTTAAATGATACTGATTGTCGGCGATATTAACATTTAAGAAATGGGCCCTGCTATGCATTAAGCCAAGTACTATCACAGCTGCAGTGGCAGAAGAACAACAGAGGCTAGAAGCGGCTTCCGTCCCTGCCAAAGGCCATTGTGTATGGACACACAGCTCCATGATCACGCCGACCATCTCCCCGGCCGGCATTAACAAACTTATTCCGGGCTGCTGCGGCGTTTCACTTCCGTTGAGTCCTCGGCGTACATGAAAGACCATAACTACTATTATTCGATGACGGCAGGTGTGGACGCCAGCACAACACGGTGTTCTCCTTGTCTCCTTAGAGTAGCACTAGAAGGATGAACAGCAAACCATCGTGCTGAATAGAGTGTGGAGATACTTTTCCATCCAGTGCCAACACTGACAAGATGTGCTCACCATTGGAATTCATGCACCCCCTACATCTGCGCATGCGTATAAATACAGGGACTACGGAAATGTAATTGAGCATTGACGGACCCTCACGTGAGTACAATCATTACACTAAATAACAAATTGTGTTTATTGTATTTTGTCATTTGAGATACATGTTTCACACTATAAACGATGTGTGATGCGGTGAAGCGATCAATTACATGATGATGCCACGTTCACGCACCTCCAACCCCGAGACCCTATTACCCCAATTGAAATGCCGACTTGTGATCTCAGATGTTCAAACGTTATACAACCCAACAAAGAAGAAGAAACAGCAACGACGGGAATGCATAACCTGCAAAATGGATGAGGACATACGAGAAGCAGGAATGCGGTAGGTTTGGGGACTATTTTTGACAGAATAATCCCAAACTACAAAAAACAAAAGACTGTGTAAAAAAATCCTGGATAAAGCATGAACAGACTTCATAATATACTGAGCAAATGAGAGGTGAGTTCTTGTCAAACTAAGATAATAGCTTTTAAAGCCATTCATTTGTATTATGTTGAGACTCGGGAGTTGTCGGCTTTCCTTACGGACATGAATATTTTTGGTCATAAATACTGAGAATGTTAGTGAGTGAGAATGCCAAATAATGGGACAAATTCCCCTCTTGACACATCTCTGACCACCGGACGTTCTTATAGAATACTCTTATGAGACATCAAATAATCGGTCGATTGGAGTCCTTAGTCAGGAGGAAGAAAAATCAAGACAAAAACAGCCTGAATTTAACTAAAATGTTTGTCTAAGTGAGGTAAATCCAGGAGTGTGTGTGTGCGCGCACGTGTGAGTGTGTGTGTTTGTGTTGTGTGTGAGACCAGCTTTGGAGGTTGATTTTGGGTGAGCGGTTGAGGTTATGAAAGTGGTGGTTAGGGTCCATGATAGAAATCTAAGTCAAAGTCATTTGAGGGAAAAACGACTGACTGCGTGTGTGTGTGTGCGTGCGAATGAGTGAGAGGTCTTCAGGAATTCCAAGAATGTCTATTGTTGGTTAAAGGAAGCCATGATGGGAGGTCAGACTATTGTATTCCAAGCTTCTTGGCACCGCAGACCTCAGTCCGGCACAGGTCCCTAAAGAGCCTGTGGTTAACTTGTTCAACTAAACGACAATAAGTGTGTGTGTGTGTGTGTGTGTGTGTGTGTGTGTGTGTGTGTGTGTGTGTGTGTGTGTGTGTGTGTGTGTGTGTGTGTATATGTGTGTGCGCATTCAGCCCATCCATCTGTCTGCGGTAACACTCCAAACAATCCCATGCATGTGTGAGAGGCAGCAAAACCCTTTGTGACGCTCTGAACCAGCATCTGCTAACAAGAGATAAAAGCGAGTCAGCAAGTCCAGCGGAGCAGCAGGGTCGCGGGCGCAACACACGAGAGGCGACATGAGCGATTGTTGCACGAGTGGACAAACGGCAGACGCGCCACATTTAACACCCAGCTGGTCTTGGTCCACTCAACTGAGCTGTCTCTCTTGTCAAGTTCCTCAAGAAGGTCCTCTTGTCCACAAATGTAAAGTGGCCATTTCCTATTCCGTCAAAGGATGCTCTTTGTTCGTGCACATGGAGCTTCTTCCAACAAAGCTAAAACGGGAAACAACGAGGGAATAAGAGGAAATTGTGCAAAAGTGTAGGAATGTCCTCTCCTCTGCCTCTTTCAGTCATGGTTGGCTCAAACAAAAGGTCTCCAAAAACAGGAAAGATTGCAGAAGAAACATTTCCAGATCGAGGCCACAAAGAACCTACCGAAATGTTATTTTCCATCCAGAAACAAATCATTAAAATCATTACAAACATAATAAATGTTCCAATTAAATCAAGTGGGATGATTTCATTCTTTGAGTGGCCCAGAATTAAAACGTCTCTCTTTCTAAAGAAAAAGCAACGTCTGTACTTACTACCATAAACTGGCATGTAAAAGCACAGCTGAAATTAAATCCAAAACGGACACAAACAAACCACCATCCAGGCTACTGGCGAACACGTCAAATTCCCGTGGTTTCCCCAATTTAGCCTGTGGTTTGTGATGCAGTCAGGGAGGGAAGATATTTTATCAGAATAAGAAAAGAATGAAGTGTGCATGACCAGTAGAGGTGGGAATCTTTGGACACCTCACAATTCGATTCAATACCGATTCTTGGGGTGACGATTTGATTCAGAATCGATTCTCAATTCAACACAATTATCATAATATATTATTTGGTATATAAAATGTAATAATACATTTTCAAAACAAGTAACAGGTTACAAAAGCTCCTCTTGGCTGCTGACATACGACATATACGCGCAGTGATGACCTAAAAAAAATTCTAAAATTGTATTTACAAAAATCACAGAATGTTAAACAATCTAACGAAAGAAAATAGACCAATCCCAGCTTTACAATACCTTGAATAGACATTTCCAAAGCAAATGAGAAGACATACAAATACAATATTAAAAAAAGGAAAACCAAAAATGAATAAAAGCAGGAGAATTAAAAATATTCACATCAATAAGAGTTGTTGAATGTTTTTAATCCAAAAATTAAATATATATAAATCGATGAGGTGGCGACTTGTCCAGGGTGTACCCAGCCTTCCGCCCGAAAGCAGCTACGATAGGCTCCAGCCACCCACACAACCCTGAGAGGGATAAGCTGTAGAAACTATATATATATAATATATATATATATCAATCATCAATCAATGTTTATTTATATAGCCCTAAATCACAAGTGTCTCAAAGGGCTGTACAAGCCACAACGACATCCTCGGTACAGAGCCCACATACGGGCAAGGAAAAACTCACCCCAGTGGGACGTCGGTGAATGACTATGAGAAACCTTGGAGAGGACCGCATATGTGGGTAACCCCCCCCCTCTAGGGGAGACCGAAACCAATGGATGTTGAGTGGGTCTGACATAATATTGTGAAAGTCCAGTCCACAGTGGATCCAACACATCAGCGGGAGTCCAGTCCACAACGGGGCCAACAGGAAACCATCCCGAGCGGAGACGGGTCAGCAGCGCAGAGATGTCCCCAACCGATGCACAGGCTAGTGGTCCACCCGGGGTCCCGACTCTGGACAGCCAGCACTTCATCCATGGCCACCGGACCTATGCAACTCCCCCTCGCAAGGGACAGGGGAGAAGAGGAGAGGAGAAAAGAAATGGCAGATCAACTGGTCTAAAAAAAGGGGGGTCTATTTAAAGGCTAGATTATACAAATGAGTTTTAAGATGGGACTTAAATGCTTCTACTGAGGTAGCATCTCTAACTGTTACCGGGAGGGCATTCCAGAGTACTGGAGCCCGAATAGAAAACGCTCTATAGCCCGCAGACTTTTTTTTTAAATCTACACGCGGCCGTTGGGACGGGGTCAATGAGATGTCATCATATAATTTGCATAATTGTTGATGATGCATATATATATATATATATATATATATATATATACATGTATATTTATCAGGACTGTCAAGGTTAACGCGAGAATAAATAAATAAATTCCTTTAAAGGCGATTTAAAAAGATAATTTTACCTGCAATCGCTGTGAGACGTCATCATTGGAGTGAGGAGAAGCGTCACGTCCGTGTTTGGATTACAGTTAAGTGCATTGAAAACCCCAAAAATATAAATTTAAATATAAATACATGTATATATATATATATATATATATATATATATATATATATATACGTATGTATGTACATATACATACATACATACATACATACATACATATATATATATATATATATATATATACATACATACATACATACATATATATATATATATATATATATATATATGTATGTATGTACATATATATACTGTCGGCGTTTAATAATGGCACCACCAGGTGGTGTATTCGTCAGAAAATGCATGCCTGTGTTGTTTTTAATAGAGAGGCATGGTTAGACAACATTTCACCCTTTTGTGTCAAGTGGTATATAGCACTTTTTTTCTGGAGACTCAATGCGCTTTACATAGTGGAACTCATTATCTACATCTTTAAACTACATTTAAACCAGTGTGGGGAGCACTGGGAGCAGGTGGGTAAGGTTTCTTGCTCGAGGACAAAAGGCGGTGACTCGGATGACGGAAGCAGGATTCAAACCTGGAACCCTCAAGTTGCTGGCACGACCGCTCTCATATATTGTTGCATTCATATCAGTGGCGCGTGCTGTGGACAACTGTCATTGTTCAGCTATGGAATTAGTCGTTCACCTGAAGGCAACCTAAACAACTCACTCATGGGTAACACAGGTGGTGACACATGAAGGCATCATGGGAACTGCACATAGATTCTCATCATTCACCTAAAAGAGACGTTCAAAGGACTCAACTCCTTTGTAATCATCGCATCTCCAGCACAGATGACATTCACTGTGAGATCACGGAGATGACAGCGCAAAATAATGAGTAACAATATCATTTGTAAGGAATTAACCATGAGCTGGCGACTTGTCCAGGGTGTACTCCGCCTTCCGCCCGAATGCAGCGGAGATAGGCTCCAGCACCCTCGCGACCCAGAGAGGGACAAGCGGTAGAAAATTGATGTATGGATGGATGAATGACCATCTAATATTGTGGCTAATTTAGTTGGACACACTGCTAACTACATCCAGCTGGTGTACTCTTTTTTTCAACCCTGAAAAGATTACACACCAGACCCTCCTTGCTTGTCACCAGAGGTTATCAGCTTCCTCTTTGACACCTGAAGGTCAAAGGTTACTTCCTGGCCGGCAGATTCCCAGCCCTGCCCACACCAACACACATCCTGGCCCTTTCCTGAGAAAAGGAAATTGGCCGACAGACGCAGAGATATTTGCGACGTGTGCTCACCTCCTGACGGCGAGCTTCAGTATCCTGTAGGAGCCCTTGATGAGGATGAGCGCTTCCTGTCGACTGCCGTAGAGGGCAGAGCCATTTATGTTGATGAGTTCGTCGCCCACTTTGAGCTTCTTGCACTGGGCCACCTTTCCTCCCTCCTCGATCTGGATGGGGGAGACAGATCGACGAGTTAGAGGCCAAAACAATAACGCCACGGCAACACTTCCTTAAAACGCCTCTCCAAACATCCCACATTACATTCCTCTGCAAGGCATGTGTGTATGTGTGCACATCCAGACAGGGTGAGGTCACATTGGTGAGACAGAGAATAGCCTCTCTGTGCGCCTAAAACACACACTCTCACAGGTCAGACACACCCTTTCACTCTTAAATCCAAGTGATGAATTCACTTCATTTGTATGTGTGGATAGTGGCTCGCTGCCCATGATTGTGCCCTGGAAAAATCCGGAAAACCCCATGTTGGCCACAAGCTGACATTACTCTGCTATCACCTGACACACACACACACACACACACACACACACACACACACACACACACACACACACACACACACACACACACACACACACAACTATATATAACAAGAGGCTCTTTCATCGCAAACAAACGCTACCACTCTGACAAGAGTATGTATTTGCGCCGACACAGGCAATTAACACATTAAGCAGCGGGAGTCATTTGATTGCCGATGTACAGCACATGTGTGTGACTATGTGTGTGTGTGTGTGTGCGTGTGTGTGTCAGGGGCAGGAAAGCTGCAAGGCGGTGCCTTTGCGTGGAAAGACTGTGAGTGAAACCTCACATTAGTGCGGGGTCGAGGCCGAGAAAATGACTACTTCTAGCTTTGAGAAAGTCTGGAGGTGTAGTGTACTGTGTGTACGCGCACATGGATACAAACTAGGAGTACATTTGCTTTTCACTTCACTGTCTTTTTTACGAGGATTTCCAACAACCGATCTGAAAGTTTTTAGCTGCTGGTATGTATATATATATATATATATATATATATATATATATATATATATATATATATATATATATATATATATATATATATATATATATATATTAGGGCTGCAACTAATGATTAATTTGATAATCGATTAATCTGTCGATTATTACTTTGATTAATCGATTAATAATCGGATAAAAGACTACATTTCTATCCTATCCAGTATTTTATTGAAAAAAACAGAATACTGGCACCATACATATTTTGATTATTGTTTCTCAGCTGTTTGTAAATGTTGCAGTTTATAAATAAAGGTTTATTAAAAAAAATAAAAAAAATTTAATTAAAAAAAAACAACAACAAAAACTGCGCATGCGCATAGTTTAATTTTTTTTTAATTTTTTTTAATTTGCAAATACATCAAAGATGCTATTTTAATCCATTTCTAATGGATAAAGCTTTGGCCTGGACAAGAGGTCATCAGGTGGTCCCCAACGTTCACCGAGTGTTTCGACCCTTAACCACAACACTCTCCGGTTGGTGGGTCAGCAGTGATTGGCCAGATCACCGCCCCTCTCATCCAGGCTTCCAGCTATTGTCCTCTCTTTTATGCCAGAGCCAACAGGAGGCTCTCTCTGCCGCTTCTCCCAGCCTACGAACGGCTGTTTTCCTCGAGTGACCTCTCAATCCGACCTTTGTCATCAGATTCCACACAGATTGAGCAGGGAATCCTCGACATCCAACTTCCACTGTCATCAGCCATGCCATCCACCCCTTGTCCCGGCAGTCCTGGACAAGTTGTTGGTACTTTGTTTTCTTCCTCTCTGCCGCTTCCTCACATCCCTCCTCCCATGGGACAGTAAGTTCCACCAGGATGATTTTCTTTCCCTCTGGGGACCACATAACTATATCTGGTCTTAGAGTGGTGGACAGTACCGCCTCTGGGAAGAGGAGCTTCCTCCCCAGGTCGACCTCCATCTCCCAACCCTGGGCCAACTGCAGGAAGTTTTGCTTGGCTTGGCCTTGGACAACTGGTCTATGACCCTCTTTCACGAAGGTGATGGTGCTCAGCAGTGGCTTAGTTTTGGCCGGGTGTTTCTTTCTCCTCTCTTGCTCTAAGATGTTTGCGAGCATTGCCAACACCCTGTTATGGCGCCACCTGTATCTTCCCTGGGTCAATGCTGTTTTGCACCCAGAAAGAATATGCGCCATAGTTCCTTTACCGCCACACAACCTGCACAGCGGGTCCTCCCTCATTCCCCACCTATGCAAGTTGACTGGGGTCGGCAGGGTGTCGTATACTGCTCGGAGCAGAAACGAGATACGAAACGGCTCCAGCCTCCACAGTTCACTCCACGTCACGGTCCTCTTGGGAAGGTTCCACCTTGTCCAGGCACCTTGGGTTGCGAGCTCGACGGCTTTAGCTCTTCTTCCTTCTTCCTCAAGGTTTCGAACTTCATCCTGGATCATGGTCCTCTTTTCCCTGGGAGTGGACTTGGACCACTGCTGGAAATGTGATGTTCCTAGACCCTGTCTTCCAGTGCAAGGGCTTCCGATGGTATCTTTGGTCCTGAGAGATGATTCTGCCTGGGTAACAGCAGTGCTGGCGGCCCACTTCCTGCCAGATCTTGTTCTTATTCCAGCTTCCCTGATGAGTTGATCTTGGGAGTCCCTATACGTCAGGGAAAGTCTGCATTTTGCCACTTTAAACTCCTCCACAACTGAAGACAGGGGGAGCTGGAGCTGACCCGACCTTATGTAGAGCCCCGTAGATGTAAAGCTTGGGGGTAGCATAGATCCAAAGAATCGATGACTAAATTAATCGGCAACTATTTTAATAATCGATTTTAATCGATTAGTTGTTGCAGCCCTATATATATATATATATATATATATATATATATATATATATATATATATATATATATATATATATATATATATATATATATATATATACCCCGCCTTCCGCCCGAATGCAGCTGAGATAGGCTCCAGCACCCCCCACGACCCCGAACGGGACAAGCGGTAGAAAATGGATGGATATATATATATATATATATATATATATATATATATATATATATATATATATATATATATATATATATATATATATATATATATATATATATACACATATACACACACATACAGGGTTTCCCCCAGCTTGCCAATATACTTGTGGCGGTGGGGGGCGTGGCCAATATGACGCCATCATATAAATTGAATAATCAATGTTGATACATATATTTTCTTCAAAAAATGCAAAAAAATGTTGGATATACATTTAAAAACAAATCTGTGTTATTAGTAATTAGTATTAACATATTTTTTTCCAATGTTGTTTTGCTCTATTTTTAAATTGTTGTTATTGAACAAAGTAACACAGGCTAGGGTCGTTAACGATAAACCGATGGCTACAGCCCCCTCAATCGATAAGTTTCAGCTGTGAATCCTTAGGTTAATCACATGCAGTCACATAAACCAGTTATCGCGCCAAACTAGAAATCAGTTGACGGTTTTTGTCTTTAAAACGACACGAGAGCCAGGGTTGTCCGTAAAAAAATCACGCGTTTGTTACATTACTTACGTAACTGGAGACAACAATAGACGTAGATACATGCACCGGGTGTCGTGCTAGAATCCCGATTGGTAGACAGATTATATGTAAAACAACGCGATAGTTACCACTGCCTGCCATATAATTACCCCCGATTTCCACAAGATACATAACGTCAATTGTAACATTCCAAGGAATGGAGGCTCAGCCAGATTCCCAGTTTGTCTTTCTTTACTTCACAAAACGTAACGTTCAACAAGGGGCTCAAACTCTGTGTCTCGCTCCCTTTTCTGGCAACACTCAAACAAACCTTTAATCCCCACAACAGACTGTCAATTCCCATCCTTGTCCCGGAAGTCCCGCCCCCCAATCAAGCCATTAGCTAGAACCCATAGGCTTATTTTTCTTTTGTCCTGTCCAGCCACTCAGGCAAATCCTATTTTTGATGTATACATGCCCATATCTGCTGTGCAGATTTACTTTACAAAAGAGAAGTGTGGGATTATCTTGTTGCTTTATTTGTATTTGACTTTATTAAATGGATGCACCTGGGGATAGGTTGATTGGCAACACTACAATTGGCCCTAGTGTGTGAATGTGAGTGTAGATGTTGTCTGTCTGTCTGTGTTGGCCCTGTAATGAGGTGGCCACTTGTCCAGGGTGTACCCCGCCTTCCGCCCGAATGCAGCTGGGATAGGCTCCAGCACCCCCCGCGATCCCAAAAGGGACAAGCTGTGGAGAATGGATGGATGGATGTATTTATTTAATGTTTGACGCAGCCAAAGGATAAGGCGTCTGTTACGACACTGACTTGAGTGGAAAAGAAATATGTTTGACATGTGATTGCCTTTTTACTTTATTTAACATCTTTGGGGATACATGATGTGTCTAAAAAATGTAAATACTGGTAGCATGTCACATTTATAGAATGTGATTTTTATATTTTAAGGTGAATGTGCCATTTATCGGATTATCGTTATTTTCATGGCATTCAACGGATCAGCTGTCTAAGAAGATGTTTGGCCTTTCATCAGAGTATTTTTCATCAGTTCATGCTCATAGAGTTATAGAGATATCTAGTGCCAAGGTCCTAACTATTTATTTATAAAGGCTTTTGTTCTTTTGTGGTGTATAAAAGAAAGTGTCCATCCACAAATGTTAACCATAGAATAGAATTGTTCATACACCGTATTGAATCGTTCATACCCTAAATCGAATAGTATCGAATCATTCATACACTAAATTGAAACCCATTGAATTGTTCTGTTTTATTAATAAATCTGTTTTGAATCGCATTGTAACCAACCCATGTATCAAGATGTGAATCGAATCGTCCATTACAAAGAGGTTTACATCCCTACTGTATACAAACGGTGGCTGCTGGTCTTTCATGTTGGGGAAGGTCATGTTCATATAAATCAATTTCTAACCATGAATACAGTCTCCAATAACAGATCAAATATATTAAGATGCTAGATTTTACAACAAAAACATCACTAACAGGATTGTAAAATTGTCCATATCAACACGTAACGAAATACAACTTGAAAAATGCTTTGGCAGTGGTTTATATTTCAAGACCGCTGATTTGCTCATTTTGCTGTTATCAAAAATTTATTCAGCCTCAAATGAATCGTTCAATCGTCATGCGGAAGCCAGGCGTCCAGGCCAGTTGAGGCCGAGCCCACTTCTCATTCACTTCCAGAGATGCTCGCTGTCTGTGGGTGGGACAAATCTTACACACAGGGCAACTTTGAAAAACCCCTCTTCCAGCGTTCTAAGAAAGACAGGTGCAGAGGACGATACGAACCCTGAAAAATTAGTGGTGGAAGGGCAAGGCATAAGGCATAAGAAACAAATGCATATGCAGATAAAATACACTCTGAATGTCTAACTCCATAAAAAGCACATAAGACCCGAATAATTACTCAATCACTCTTTTAAAAACAGCTGACGATCTTACTCTTCTGAAGGACTAGAGCCAGATATGAGCAGGTGGGCTGAACACTTTGATGCTCTCCTCAACCAGCATACTTTTACAGATGACACTATTTTTGGAAGAACAGCCACTCATCCCCAATCAATGACCTCAACCAGCCGCCAACCTTCATGGAAGTATTAGCGGCTGTCCAATCGTTGAGTAATAGCAAGTCCCCGGGCCCTGGCAGCATCCTAGCTGAACTTCTGAAAGAAGAAGGGTACCTCTGCACAAAGATCATCCATCAGTACATCACAAAGGCCTTGAAAAAGCAGTGCATAACTCAGCAACGGAAAGATGCCAACACGTCAACATTTACAAGAATAAAAGTGACAAATCTGACTGCGGCAACCGCGCTCCTTGCTTCTGCCGGAAAGGTGCTCTCAAAAGTCATGCTGCTGTGGCTGATAAATAACATCACAGAAGTTATCCTCCCTGAAACGCAGTGCGGTTTTAGGAAGAACAGGAGCATATTGGACATGATTTTTACAGCAAGGACACTTTACCAAAAGTGCAGGTAACAACATCAGAACATCTTCCTGGCCTTGATCAACCTTCCCAAAGCCTTTGACACACTAGACAGGGAGCCCCTGTGGAGTGTGTTAGACAGGTTTGGCTGTACGGCCAAATTTGGTAACATATTGCGGCAAAAGGGAATGATCAATATTGTGATTTTTTTTTTATTCAAGACCCCGACTGATTGTAACGGAATTGATATGAAAAGGATAAAAAAGGTAATTGAAGAGATTTCAGAACATTTAACATATAAGCAACCTATCACTTCAAACAAAAATTCCCAGATAAAATGAAACTAGCAAAAGTTGTACCAGTTTATAAGACTGGTGACAAACACCAGTTTACAAACTACAGACCTGTTTATCTACTTCCACAATTTTCTAAAATTATTGAAAAACTCTTGAACAACGGTTTGGAAAAATTCATAAATAAGAATGAAACAGTCACAGACAACCAGAGCAACAGAGCCAACATCTCAACATCGATGGCATTAATCAAAATAACGGAAGAGATTACCAATGCAATAGATAGCAAAAATTGTGCTGCTGCAGTGTTTATGGATCTAACAAAATCATTTGACACAATCAATCATAATATCTTAATAAACAAATCATAAAAGGTATGTTATCAGAGGGTTGGTCTTGAACTGGGCACATATATACACATATACATACATACGCATATACATACCGTATATATACATATGCATATACAGTACAGGCCAAAAGTTTGGACACACCTTCTCATTTCAATGTGTTTTCTTTATTTTCATGACTATTTACATTGTAGATTGTCACTGAAGGCATCAAAACTATGACACCTGTGAAGTGAAAACCCTTTCAGGTGACTACCTCTTGTAGCTCATCGAGAGAATGCCAAGAGTGTGCAAAACAGTAAATAGAGCAAAGGGTGGCTATTTTGAAGACACTAGAATATACAACATGTTTCAGTTATTTCACCTTTTTTTGTTAAGTACATAACTCCACATGTGTTCATTCATAGTTTTGATGCCTTCAGTGACAATCTACACTATAAATAGTCATGAAATTAAAGAAAACCCATTGATTGAGAAGGTGTGTCCAAACTTTTGGCCTGTACTGTATATATACATATGCATACATACATATACATACATACATATACATAAATACATATATATATATATATATACATATATATACACACACACACACACACACACACATATATATATATATACATTACATAAAGTCAGTGTCAAAAAATAGCTTTTGGAATGATCAGAATCAGAATCAGAAATACTTTATTAATCCCCGAGGGGAAATTGAGAAGAGAAAAATGTACCTCAATAGATTCCCACCCATAACAGATACCCATTAGCTGTCTCCCAATTTGGCGGCTGCATCCTTCGCAGTGCGTATTTGTGGGGTGCTTAAGTCATCACGGTGCACGAAGGCTGTCCCAATTTGATAAAGCTGCAATTGTCCTTCAAACCTAACCGACGAATGTGTCCTTTTAATCCCATTAGCAACAACACTTCCTATGCACCCTTTCATATGCCAAGAACCTCTGCACGCTCAGCTCTGTAAAATATTTTCAACATTATTTAAATGTTTACATCTAAATAGCTTGAGGTATGTCCTTTTTATGTCTTATTAATGAGTGATTGGAATAATGGCTTTTTTGCGAACGATTTATACATTTTAAATCTTTGCATATGTACTGTATAAATGGACCAATATTAGTAGTTGTTTGTTTGGAGATGTAGCTTTGCATTTTATTGGAAAATGTAAACTGTTTTATGTATGTTTAAATCACTATTGTTGAATTGATCTTGTGTTAATGTTTGCGCTGCTTCTCTGTCTAGGACAATTTAAAGACGAAATTGACTCACAACAAGACAATTTAAAGACGAAATGGACTCACAACAAGACAATTTAAAGGACAACAGAGCAAAAAGAAATGGATATAACAACGTATATGCAGGTTTGGCTGATCATTTGATAGCAATTTTTTTTTTTTGGTCGAAATATTTGTCCTTTGTTACTATTCAACACTGCCTTTTGGGCACAGTTTTCAGTCTTCATTGGAATGCTCTTAATAGAACAAGGAGGAAAACATCTGCATACTTCTCCATTCGCTTTCTGGCCTGGAACTCTGCCCTCCGCTCAGAGCTGTGTAAGGTTCTCCTCCCTTCCTCACACCCACGCTCACACAAGGGCTTCTTTATCAGGGCAGGAGAAGTGGGTGAGGGAGGGAGGGGAGGGGGGGGGGGGGGGGGTACGACCAGAGATGGAAAAAGGAAAAGCTCCCACGCTCACAGGCCAAGCAGTAGCTACATGTGTAAAAGCTCTCTCGTGTTTCAAGGATCCCTGATATTCGGGATCTGCTGTCCTGGAACAGCCTTTTACTGTAAGTGGAGAAAACATGAGCATGGCGCTCCTGATCGAGGGGAAGAAGCTGATAGAGATCGATTGCGGGAATAAGAGCTCGGCCACATGGAGTGACACCACCAAGTTAGCAAACAAGAGTAATTTCAACGGTGCATGTTTTGTTGCAGCTTGAGGATGAGCCAAGGTATTTTTACAATCCACTGAGGTGTTTACATTTTGCTGCTTGGTGTCTCTGAGTTGTAACATTGCACATTTTTAGCATGTGCCACATTTCTTTAGGTTTTTGGGAACACCATCTTTGGTGGTCTTGACAGGTCCAGCACTATTAGCTGCAAAGCTAACTCTTGACTTTGTCACTGATGAAACTTAGAACCCTTGTTGAAGCATGTGTGGCTTATTTTGCTTGTTTTTTTTGGTGTGGAGCCACTTCAGTTTTTTATTCAAAATGTGGTATGCCCTCTCCTCTGGCTGGTCTCTTCAAGAGTACCGTATATTTGTGTTAGCTTCAACCTCGGGATGAAACTAAATGATGAATGCTAAATTAAACATTGTCAGAAGTGCAATGTAACACTGAGACCACATGCAAAGATAACACATAGAGCAGAAGACCAAAAAATGGTGCAAGAGACATGTACAGCATGTCTTCGAATATTGCTGGAGGAAAACTTCATTAATAAAACTAAACTTATCTTTCCTCCATCCATTCATTTTCTACCGCTTGTCCCTTTTGGGGTCGTGGGGGGTGCTGGAGCCTATCTCAGCTGCAATTGGGCGGTAGTTCAAAACTCTAAAACCTACATGATTTTAACATGAAAATGTAAATGGTTAATCTCCGATGCACTAAGACCACAGTTGGTGAACTGCAAAGTCGCAAGGGAACAACGTACACACGTGATTTTGGAGTATGGAAGCCGTTAGATTTAAGGAGTCTCTCTCTCTCTCTCTCTCTCTCTCTCTCTCTCTCTCTCTGAAATTTGGTCATCTTAAATGTAGAGAGTCCTCCCACCCCCACCAAGGACTGTTTTCACTGCTGGACTCTGGAAAGAGATTCTGCAGCCTCCGTAGAAGAACATCCATGTTCTGTAACAGCTTCTTCCCTCAAGCCATAAAACTCTTGAACGCATCATAATAATCCCCTCAATTCCCCCCAAAAAGGATTAACTCGCTGGAATATAAAGACAATATAACACACATCCATAAATGTGAATGCATATGCAAAAGTGCAATATATTTATGTGTACAGTAAATCTATTTATATCTGCACCTTATTGCTCTTTTATCCTGCACTACAACAAGCTAATGCAACAAAATGTTGTTCTTATCTGTACTGTAAAGTTCAAATTTGAATGACAATAAAGGAAGTCTAAGTCTAAGACATTGCTCACCAAAACTGGATGTTGTGATGAAGTATTCACTTCCGCTGGCGACTGCGTCTTTCCCCGTGCACAAAAGGGACATAGCTCGCCCAAAGCTGACGAAAAAGTCCCACACGGCTCGCATTCAGGTCGCAATGCATTTAGACTGAAGTCACATTTCAAAAGATCAGATTCCAATCGGATTTGGACTACCTCCTGATGTGGCCTGAATGTCAACGTGACCTAAATGCAACCTGGATGTAACTTTTTATTAGCTTTGGGCGAGCTACGTCATTCATGTGGGAAAGTGGAAGTGGATACTTCATCACAACATCCGGTTTCAGTCAGCAAAGTATTTTTCGATGGCCGAATTTTCGGTGCATCACTAGTCAATAGTGCACTATCAATAGACTATACATAATATAGATTTTGATTCCGAAGAAATAGGACAAGAATTGACGCTGTGGCGTATTTGCTTATATGTTACGTATATTGCGTAAGTTGTCTACGTAAGTGAGTTGAAAAACAAAGCTAACGTAGATCCCCATTGATGTCCGCGTTGGCTCTACTTAACAGACAAAATCAGATATAATCAGATTTTCAAAAAATCTGATTCGGACCACTTTGGCGTGCAGTGTAAACGTAGTCAAGGTTAGATTTTGAACAACACACAATACATGACTGTGGGACCTCTGAGACGTATTCAAAGTTGCTGAAAAATATAATATTGCAGAAGTATCCCTCATGACTGTACTGGACGGAGGGGCAGACTGGGTGTTTCTGTTCCATCAAGTGGAGTGACGACAAGACAAAATAAGAGAGCACAAAGAGAGTTCTGTGTCATTTTCGACCTCAACCTCGCGTCACTTTGCCAGACTTGGCCACGAGCGTACGCCGCACTGCAACCAGGAATGTGTGTGCGTGTGTTACACTGAAAGTGGCAAGACTGTGACCATGGAACAGAGGGGACGACAAGGCGCGCCTGTTGCAGCGTTCTTCTAGATCGGAAACAACATAAAAGTGCAACTGGAAACCTGACTCAATCGGCTGCTGTAGAAATATCATTAAAAAAAAAAAAGTATTACATTACACACCTTAGACAGCCACCTCCTCATTATATCTATGATCTTCAGGACACATTAAAACATTGCCACACTTCTTCAAAGAAAACAAATTTTACCTATATTGTGGTTGTTCCAGGTAGATGATTAAGGTGTAATTTTTGGCAGGCATTTGTTTGGGCACCTATTGCTTTCTATGTGTTATGACAGAGCACTTCTGACCTCTTCTAGTGTGCGCGTGTGTGTGCATGTGTCCAGACGCTGCCTAGAAGAAAACGCTTAAGGCTGCCCAGATTACAGATAGAGACATTCCAACCACGCCCCAACACACACACACACACACACACACACACACACACACACACACACCCACACACACACACACACACACACACACACACACACCTGAATGTAATCACACTATGTACACACCAAATAAATCAGTCCAGTCAAGATGCAGACAACGATGAGATTGTTTAGGAATATTGTCTCACGCACACACACACACACGCACCCACACACACACACGCACACACACGCTTAAAACACTCAGTGCTTCTTTGTTTGCAGCATGAACATTTGTCTTCTGGCTCATCATTTCTGCTTTACATGTGCTTTTGCTTAGTCAGGACAGTAACACACACAGGACAATAGCACTTCTATCTGATGGCATCCTCATCTACCCCCCACTGTGCACAAATTCTTACTGGAGACTACCTTCACTGGAATGTAGAGATTGAAACATCTCTCTCTCACACACACACACACACACACACACACACACACACACACACACACACACACACACACACACACACACACACGCACACACACACTCTCACTCACACAAGATAAGTTTTTAGTAGTCAAATTTTTACACACACACTTGTTATTTCATATGTTGACCAGTGGGGGAGCACTTTTAAAACCAACACACAGTCAATTTGAAAAATCCCTCCTTTTTGGGACCACCCTAGTTTTGATAGATTTCACCACCAGGGGTGCAATTGAGATCTCTATTTTTTGTTTTTTGCAATGTGCTTAAGGCCGATGACAAACGAGTCACGGACCACAGATGGCCCCTGTGCCGCACTTTGGGCAACCCAGCTGTAGAAGCTAACTGTTATTGGCCACTATAGTGTTAGTACCGTAGTGTGTTTGTTCATCCTATGGTCACATATGGGACGCGGGTAGTTTTACGTCAGCACCGGAAGTCGTAAAATCAATTGTTCACCTGGCGGGTTTTTAGGGGGATGAATAGGGAAGTCCTTCTTTAGCTGCCGTCTTGTTTTATCATATATTGCCGTCTTTGCACCTGTCAATGTTTACTTTTGTATGCACATTAAGTAAACAAAAAGTCCTGACTTTGGAGCAATGTTCACAGACTGTAGTATTTGGCTCTCTATTAGATGCAATGGTTTTCCGTATTGGGACCATGATTTATGTCCTAACTTGTTCACCGGTCCTCATATGGAAGGTACTTTTTTCTCGTTGATGTCTCAAGAAAGGTAGAAATACAAGAACACACACACACACACACACACACACACACACACACACACACACACACACACACACACGCACGCACACACGCACACACACGCACACACACAAGGGCCAGCATTTGGTTGCCCACCTTCTACCACATGTCCAAACATTCTTTGGCAAAATCCTACAATGTCTGTCAGTGGCATCGACATGAAGCATGCGAGAGAGAAAAAAAGAGGAGAGAGAAATGCCAAACATCCTCTGAACTGAAGACATCTCTTTGAGGAACGCCTGTCTTCAACACACCCTTTAGAAGAAAATGTGTTTAAAACACACACGCCAATTGGGTTCCCTATGCTATCGTTTTTTGACAAATACAACCTCACGGTGGCGCTGTTATTAAGTCATTGACTTGAAATTTCTCACACTGCTCAAGAGCTTTTCAAAACAACCCACTGTAACTTTAGGGTGTGTTGTCTAATCACCAGCAAACACACAGCTTCAGAGCATTGATATTTTACAATGTACTTGAAAAACATGGCCCACATCACACAAAACCCTTTTTTGCAGTAGCCCATCCGGGACTTAACCAATGTTCCCTCAGTTTTCGTGTCCTCCATGCACGGAAAATCAATGCAGCACCCAAAATCCAAGTCCTAAACTAACAAAATAAACACATACCGTATTTTTCCGACTATAAGTCGCAGTTTTTTTCATAGTTTGGCCGGGGGTGCGACTTATACTCAGGAGCGACTTATGTGTGAAATTATTAACACATTACCGTAAAATATCAAATAATATTATTTAGCTCATTCACGTAAGAGACTAGACGTATAAGATTTCATCGGATTTAGCGATTAGGAGTGACCGATTGTTTGGTAAACGTATAGCATGTTCTATATGTTATAGTTATTTGAATGACTCTTACCATAATATGTTACGTTAACATACCAGGCACATTCTCAGTTGGCTATTTATGCGTCATATAACTTACAATTATTCAGCCTGTTGTTCACTATTCTTTATTTATTTTAAATTGCCTTTCAAATGTCTATTCTTGGTGTTGGGTTTTATCAAATAAATTTCCCCCAAAAATGCGACTTATACTCCAGTGCGACTTTTATATGTTTTTTTCCTTCTTTATTATGCATTTTCGGCCGGTGCGACTTATACTCAGAAAGATACGGTAATTATTCTGTCACAACAGATAAAACAATGACAACGTCTGCTGAGATGTTTTAAGGGGTAGATGGAGATGGTCTGCATCAACAATCTTTTTATCGGGAAAAATTGATTACTGTCGGCCATAATTACACCAAAACAACATCAGCAACACAACTACTATACCTGGCATAATTGGTCACTTTCTGTCCTAATCACACCAAAACAAACAAATCACATCTCTTTATTTCATTTGTGCCAAAAGATGCACACACTCACCTGAGCCAGTGATGCGTTCATGGCCACAAAAACAGACGGACAACTCCAACAACACACTAATGCAGTGCACACGCAGCCAATAGATGTCAATAACAGGGTGTGCGTGTTGAGGTTTTGCAGGTTAGCTTATAGCAGCAATTAAAATAATTAAATGCTGCATGCTAACTTTTATTTGGGCCAAAGGAACGGGCACTGCATGTACATGCAAACTCCACAAATAGATTGTTGCTTATTTTAGTTTCATGTATTAAAAATGGTAATTTGTGGATATTAATCATGAACTGCTGTTATTAGCTTACATACTAATAAAAACTATGTCATGGTGTATTTCACAAACAAAAGGTTGTACACTGTATCCCATGTTTGTGCTACAGCGCACATCTCATTGTGCAAATTGTGAATGTTTCAAGGTGAACTAAATGTGTTCTTTGAAAGGGGTACATGTCTCAAATTCTTCTACAGCAAGGACCCCCACCCAGACGTGGAGCATAAAGCCCATGAAAAACAAGATTTGTTGTGTTTATAGCCAGTTGCCCAGAATTTTTATCATAAAATGGGGCGGCATGGCGTAGTGGGTAGAGTGCCCGTGTCAGAAACCTGAGGGTTGCAGGTTCGCTCCCCGCCTCTTACCATGCCGTTGTGTCCTTGGGCAGGACACTTCACCCTTGCCCCCGGTGCCGCTCACACCGGTGAATGAATGTTGAATGAATGATAGGTGGTGGTCGGAGGGGCCGTAGGCGCAAATTGGCAGCCATGCTTCCGTCAGTCTACCCCAGGGCAGCTGTGGCTACGAAAGTAGCTTACCACCACCAGGTGTGAACGAATGATGGGTTTTTAACATGTAAAGTGACTTTGGGTACTTAGAAAAGCGCTATATAAATCCCAGTTATTATTATTATTAGTATTATTATTATTAAAATATTCTAATGGAAACGACTGATGTTATTTAATTATTACAATAAGACAATTAACTGATGTCAGGTTTGGGACAGGCGTGCTGTTGGTCTGATGATGCTCACATGTGCGCCACTGAATGCTCAGGGAGTTTGTGTGTTTGCTCTGACACAAGAACAATTAGGGGAAACATTGGACTTAACCACTGTTGACCATTTGTTTGATGATTATAAAACTAGTTTGAGGATAGTTGTATTACATTTTGAAAACAAATTGCAGGGTCGCCACACATGTTTACAAGATATGAACACACACGCACACACACACATTTTGGAGGAGTAATTTGTTGACCAAATGGTTCGTATCCCTCTGCTGTCTCAAATCAAGGAGGACACCCCACCCCACACACACACACACCCTTGAAAAGGGCATGAACCCTCATAGAGGCCTGGCACAAACACACACGCACCTGAAAAATAGCAACATTTCTACACTGTAACTGCATGTCTCCAGCTGCAGATACACAATGACTTGCTAGTTATGTGTGTGTGCCGAGTCGTCATCAGTAAATGTGGTCTAACCATGTTTGTTGTGTGTCGATGAAACCTCACAAAAACCAGGACATTGAACACCTCACATTAGGGAAATGAATCGTAATATACTGGAAAATTAATCATATTCTGTACTATACCCCCTCTAAAAAGGGAAATTAATCATATTCCGTACTATACCGCCTCCAAAAAGTGCCGGTCCCCCACCCATCGTCGTCAAGTCGTGTCATGCAGACGAGCATGTTTCTATGGCGACTACTAAAGTACTAGTGATAGCTCTACATGCTTCACTACACACCTCAGCACCCCGGAATCATTACATTGGATGCGTTAAAACTGGTCTATAGTTTCCAAAGTCAAGTCAAGATTTCACTAGATCCAACCATTAACCATTCAGAAGATCATCTTAACTTTAAACACACTACACACATGAGGAAGAAGGGCATACTTACTCAACAGCCATACATGTCACACTAAGGGTGGCCGTATGAACAACGCCAATACTGTCATAAACATGTGCAATATAGTGAAACCACACTAAACAACAATGACAAACACATTTTGGGAGAATATTTGCACCGCAACACAACATAAACACTACAGAACAAATTCCCAGAATTCCCTGCAGCACCAACTTTTCCGGGACGCTACAATATAAACAAACGCCATTGGTGGATCTACACCTAACATCCACTGTAATGATACCAAGTACAATAGCGTATCTAGTCGAAACTACTATGATAACATCAATATTTATCAGTACCAGAAAATGTTCTTTTCCTTTTTTGTTAAATTTATATTATGTTTATAAACTCAGGAAATATGTCCCTGGACACATGAGGACTTTGAATATGACCAATGTCTGATTCTGTAACTACTTGGTATTGGATTGATACCCAAATTTGTGGTATCATCCAAAACTAATGTAAAGTATCAAACAACAGAAGAATAAGTGATTATTACATTTTAACAGATGTGTAGATAGAACATGTTGAAATAGAAAATAAGCAGATATCAACAGTTAATGAACAAGTAGATTACTAATTCATTTTCTACCACTTGTCCTTAATAATTTTGACAAAATAATAGAATGGAAAATGACACAATATCTTACTGCATATGTCAGTACACTAACTAGGAGCCTTTGTTTGTTTACTTACTAATAAAAGACAAGTTGTCTTGTATGTTCAATTTTTTATTTAAGGACAAACTTGCAATAAGAAACATATGTTTAATGTACCTTAAGATTTGTTGTTAAAATAAAGCCAATAATGACTTTTTTTGTGGTCCCCTTTATTTACAAAAGTACCGAAATACATTTTGGTACCGGTACCAAAATATTGGTATCGGGACAACACTACCTCACACACTCCTGTCTTTAAGGACTCAACACTTAATCATTAAACACGCCAGCACTCAGCACCGTGAGCTGCTTCATTGTGTGTGTGAGCTTTACATACCCACTGCACAGTAAAAAAAACCTTGATTTTTATCGTCTCCTCCTCCTCCACTCACATTTTCCCAGTGGCTGCTTTTGCAGATGAATGAGCCATGCTTTTCCACTGCCCGACCGCCATGGTGGCCTGGTGAATGGAGGTGTGCACCAGCCAACATTCTAACCACAGAGTGGGCAAGACGAAGAGAACAAGCGTGTTATCGTCGCACGTCGCTTTTTACACACAGACAGAAGAAGCATGGAGTACACATAGCAATGATTATTATTTCAAGCGGATTGAGAGGAGGACTCACCCCTGCAAGACAAGATGAAATCAACCCCTTCCTGCCTTTTCAGGGATGTTTTGATTAACACTTACATTTCAATACAATGACACTTTACATGCCAAAAAGCACAGCCTACATACATTAAAGAAACCACTCAAGTGATGCATTGAACTAATTGTTCATCCTGCAAACTTAACTAATGCTATATGAGAGCCATAGCTTCCAAAAAGTCATTCATAAATGTTCCCACTTTAAAGGAGATCATCATAAATTCAGCCTGAAATATCCAAAGTGAATTATGATTATCTGTGCCACAAACAAATGGTAATGATTTAGTTACCGTACTTTCAAAACAAACTTGCAAATATTGTTAAGCAATTTCATTAAAACTGTTGTTATATGCTTGAGCTTTTATGTTATAATGTATTGTGCTTTTGTGTCAATCTGTTTTTTATTAGAGGGACTGCGGATGGAAATGAGCATCCCTGTTATAATCAGGCATATTTACACAACATGCAATGTGCGCTCTTGTGTTCATCAAAGTGCATTGTCTTTTTATATAAATAAATAAACAAATGTGCAATTCAACATGTCCGAAAATAAGTAGGAAGAAGCTAATCTTATGTAATCCCACACCTTTCTCCATGTCTCAGCTATCACTAATGTCTGTGTGTTCACGTCATGTGTTTTGTCTGTACACATGTTCTAATACGATAAAAAAAAAGAAAGAATAAGGAATGTAGAAATAGTACAAACATAGCTTATTTGGTCATTTAAAAAAACAAGAGTAAAAATAATTTATTTACATTGTACAATGAAGTGATGTGGTACGCATCTAGTGGTACACCAAAGAATAACTTGATTAAAGTACAGTGTATTATTTTCCTAGTTTTAAACACAGTGTTACTGTTCAAACTGAGTGTAAGCATACAGTGGCCCAAAATGATGAATATATTTGTTAAATAAAACATCTGCCTTAAATACTTAGGCCTACTACGCTACTGTATTTTAATGTTGGTCATTATGGTGGTACTTGGAAAGCCAAGTTTTTTCTAAAGTGGTACTTGGTGGAAAAAAGTTACAGAACCACTGGTACAATTAATAAAGAATATAT